>NC_142346.1:7923750-8075833 GCF_054954075.1 Amborella trichopoda
GGGAAAGGAAATGGGTCAAACCCTCCAATGGAACAAAAACTCATAATATAATGATCAAATCTCAAACTAAGGTTTACCCTTTGATAATCTAGTTGAGAGAGATAACATCTCAATACTAAAATCTAAGATGAAAAACTTGATGTCACTAAAACCACTATTTTATTTAATCAAATAAAACCACAATAATATGCTTAGAAAAAACAAAATACATAATAAATAAATATTACAATAAACAAAAAAAAAAGTATCGAAAATTACCACATCTGGGCTTATTACACCCCACACTAAGGTATCACTTTCCAATCATGCGGTATCAATAGTCAATCTTCAATCTCAAACATGGGAAAGGAAATGGGTCAAACCCTCCAATGGAACAAAAACTCATAATATAATGATCAAATCTCAAACTAAGGTTTACCCTTTGATAATCTAGTTGAGAGAGATAACATCTCAACACTAAAATCTAAGATGAAAAACTTGATGTCACTAAAACCACTATTTTATTTAATCAAATAAAACCACAATAATATGCTTAGAAAAAACAAAATACATAATAAATAAATATTACAATAAACAAAAAAAAAAAGTATCGAAAATTACCACATCTGGGCTTATTACACCCCACACTAAGGTATCACTTTCCAATCATGCGGTATCAATAGTCAATCTTCAATCTCAAACATGGGAAAGGAAATGGGACAAACCCTTTCCAATCATGCGGTATCAATAGTCAATCTTCAATCTCAAACATGGGAAAGGAAATGGGTCAAACCCTCCAATGGAACAAAAACTCATAATATAATGATCAAATCTCAAACTAAGGTTTACCCTTTGATAATCTAGTTGAGAGAGATAACATCTCAACACTAAAATCTAAGATGAAAAACTTGATGTCACTAAAACCACTATTTTATTTAATCAAATAAAACCACAATAATATGCTTAGAAAAAACAAAATACATAATAAATAAATATTACAATAAACAAAAAAAAAAAGTATCGGAAATTACCACATCTGGGCTTATTACACCCCACACTAAGGTATCACTTTCCAATCATGCGGTATCAATAGTCAATCTTCAATCTCAAACATGGGAAAGGAAATGGGTCAAACCCTGCAATGGAACAAAAACTCATAATATAATGATCAAATCTCAAACTAAGGTTTACCCTTTGATAATCTAGTTGAGAGAGATAACATCTCAATACTATACCCTTAACTCATAGGCCATGTAAAAAATAAGATGGAAGAGAGAGGGGTTTACTACATGTGCGGTGTGCTCCTTTCTTAGTTATGAGAGAGACTCAAAAGGTGGGACGTGCCCCTCTTATAACTAGAGAGAGAGAGAAAGAGTCAACTTTTATTAGGCTTTAGGCATGCCCCTCTAATTTTATGGGAGAGAGAAGAGATGTATAAAACATAGGAGAGAGCACCTCTTTTTATAGTCTTTCAAAGAGTTTAAGGTTTTTTACGGTTTTCCATAATTTGTCTCTTTTAGTGAGATTGAATATGTATTATTGATCTTGGGTGAATTGTGGGGTGAGAGATATGAGTCATCTATTCCATAAATTTACCATCAATATCATATAGAAGGTGACAGAACCTTTATCCCTATTTCCTATACCATTTTCCATACCTCATCACACTTTCTTTAATTGATTTCAAAACTTCCTCAAACACAAGCTTTTCAAATCACAAGGTTTCTTCACCCTCAAGCCACAAGGCTTGAACTCTTAAGGGAAAGTCCACAAGGTGGGGTGTGCCACCCTAGGTGGCACTCCATGGGCCCTACCAAATTGTCATGGTGGGTCCATATATATGGGGCCTTCCAAACAATATTAAATTATTAAAAATAAATTATGATTGTTCAAATTTCATAAAATCTCATTTGAATAATTAAATAAATATAAATTCAATATATTTATTTTATAAATCCAAATTTCATAAATAAAATGTCCAAAAATTCAGAAAAATTCAAATAATAATTCTAAAAAATCAAATAACATTAAAACGAATATAATTAAATATTTTTTTATAAGAAATTGATCCATATGGTTTAGGAATAAATAAATAAACACTGGGGCACTCCACCTTCCATTGGAGACTACGGTCCACACTTTCTTTCTCAAACTGAAACAATATTTCCACTAACATAGAGTCTATAGCAGGGATTCATTAGTAAGCGACCAAAGTCAACCAGTGGACAAGGAGATGTAATTTTAGTTTGTAGATTTTAGGTTTTCCTCTAGCGACATACCAATGTCACCTAAACCTGATGTCACCACAACTTCATGATGTATAGGGGTAATCACTCGCACATGCACATGCTTCACCCTGAAAGGTGATAAACTTTCCCGATACAACTATCATATATGCATGTTGTGTGATTGTACGTAGATGAGGTTTTGGCCCCAGTGGCCTCCATCATATATAGGAGCCACACAGTCTCTTGGCTAACTTATCCGGGCATACTCCGACCTCATCAAAAGATAACTCATTATAACATTTATCGGTTTAACTTCTATGCCCAGGTAACATAGATTATTTTCCAACTGACTAGCCTAACTCGTCAAGCTCAGTCTGGTATCAGCAAACATCATTTATTTAGTATGGTCCAAAAAAGACCACACTTCTACTGAGTTCAAGTTCAATTATATCAAATGTTTAATTACAAGCACTCATAATGTCTTTAATGGCTACATATTCCCAACATTTGCCTTTGGGGAAGAATTTTTAGTCATAATCTTGTCATTTTCTAAGCTTAAAAATCCAATATGCATTCTTGAATTTTTCTCTCTCAATTATCAATGAAATAATTTCAAATTTATCTGAAAATATTGGTATTGGGGCCTTTTAATAGACCTTATTGTTTGGATTGAGTAAAATAGGAAAAACCGAGAGTCAAAATTTCAGGAGATTTTTGGATTCAAAATTGAAATTCTTTGTCTTCACTTACATTGTTTTAACAAAGGAAAAAGTTTTTATAGAGCCAAGGATCTAAACAATCAAATTAGAGCCCACCTAAAAAATTTCACTAAAAGAGGTTGTTTTGTTGCCCAGATATCCTCAAATTGATCATCACGACTTCAAGATGCATGAACATGACAAAAAAAAAAGATATTAAGTTTTGGAAATAGTCCATCTTGTTACGAATTTTTGGACCGTCAATTTTCAAGATTTTCAAGTTTTCCTATATCTACTTGATCTACACTATTTTTGAAGCTTTAAATTTTATACTTTACGATGAAAATATGTGCTATCGCAAAGATTTTTAGTATTTAAATCACATTTCTCGACACTACTTGAAGGTGTGCTTTACATTGATTGTTTAGAGCCTCGGCTCTATACAAACCGTACCCTTTACCACATTTGGTTAAATTTGTCCTTAAATGTTCTTATCATATTGATCTGGAACAATTGTAACAAATTTTTTTTATTCAAAACAAGAAATCTCTGCATTCGACTTTTGGATTTTTTTTTTTTTTTTTTTTGCCGTTTTCTTCCCAAATGTTTCTTATTTTAATTTTTTGATTTTCAATTTGATTTGCACTTCCTCCTATTGATGAATCAAATATTTCATTTTTAAACTTTAAGTTTAAATTTTTCCATTATTTTTTCCAATTTTCTCTATTTTCAATGACACAGGATAGTTGACTTACCGGTTCGCCCCTCGGATCCTAGTTTTAAGCTGCATTAAACTATAATTGATTCAATTGTTAAGGATTTAATTATCCCATTATATTAAGAAAGCAGTAATTTGTTCTTTCTTAATATGTCAGATTCTTTCTTTTTAAGACGTCAATAAAGGACTGAACTCATTTTAAGTTGCCTAAAGTTGCCTCCTCTATAAGAAGATCTTTGGGTTGATTGATCAAAATCAAATTTTGGGGGACCTTTTACCAAAGAGTCATTTCAAATATTCTCCAAAAAAAAAAAAAAAAAAAAAAAAAAAAAAAAAAAAAAAAAAAAACAAAAACAAGAGGGTATGTTAGCCTTTATAATGTCATGGAAAAAGTTTATATAAGTATGCAACTTTATAATGTAGAACTACGGATGCACCTCAAAAATCCATTGGAAAAAGTAATTTTAATTTTGAAAAAACCTTTGATTGATCATCTCGACATTGAGATGTATGACCATGTAAAATAAAAAGATTTTAAGTCTCAAAAATAGTGCATTTTACAGCATATTATCTATATCGTCCATTTTCAAGATTTTCATATGTTTATAGATCTAATTGATTTTAACCATTTTTTAAATTTAAAATTTTATAATTAGATATAAAAATAGATTTTGAGATAATCCTAAAAATATTTTACTCTAAAATTATATATATACTATGATAAATGTTGAAGGTGCACCTTACCTCTACAGCTATGGATGCATCTGTATGCCAATTGCCCCCTTATGTTATAAATAAGTAAAAGTATACATATCAATGTTCGTAAAATCGAACCGGAATGGTTAACAGGACATGGGTCGGAAGCGGTTTAACCGGCCTAACCGATAAACCGGCCGATTCAACTGTTCTAACCAGGCGGTCAAAAAATTGTTGACAAAAATAAAAAAGATACAAAAAAAATCTACTAAAATATGAAAGGCATATAAAGAATGATTAAACAAAACACATTCAAATGAAATTAAAAATTAATGAAAAAATGGATTTTAAAGAATCGATTTATGCCTATGAGTTTTTAAAAAAAAATTCAAAAAGGATGGTAAAATATAAAAGTTAATATTAATGACCAAATTTTTTTTTAATATTTATCATAATGTAAAGAATACTAAAAATGTATTACAAAAAAATTTCTTTTTTTTGGGATTTTATGTATATTTTTTATTTTATTTTTTTAACTGCCGGCTGATCACAAAAAAACTGCTTGAAATCGGATTCGACAATGGGCCGGTTCCGATCTAACCGGGAGGTGACCGGTTAGATCACCCAATTGTTCTAACATTGCCATAGGTGACCGGTTAGATCACCCAATTATTCTAACATTGTCATAATGTAAAGAATATTAAAAAATGTATTACAAATCAAATTCTTTATTTTCGGGACTTTACATAATTTTTTTGAATTTTTTTTTTAAATACCGATTGCTCACCAAAACTACTCAATACCAAAACCAGTCGCTGATCTAACCGTCGGTTACAAGTTAGATCGTCCGGTTTTGTGAAGTCTGAGCCCCTCCACTTTGTCTCCTGCATACCGCGTGAGCATGCTGGGTTCACAAGGCCACAAAGTTTTGTGTTGTTGCCACCTGTTACCGTGTAGAGATGAGACGGAAATGAACAATTAATTCGCTAGAACCACTTGATTGAGTGCCGTCTACAGGCGCAGGCATGAACTATAGAAAATTCGGCGACCTATCGATTTATGGAGGGGTGCGGTTTGTATTGAGCGGAGGCTCTAACCAATCAAATTAGAGCCCACCTTCAAATAATGTTAAGAAATATGATTTCAACATTGAAAAGTTTTGTAATAGCCTAAAATTATATTTTCATAGTTATTTATAAAATTTTAAGTTTAAAAAATAGTGTAGGTCAAACAGATTTATAGAAACTTGAAAATTGACGGTCCAAAAATGCATTACAACATGCGCTATTTCCAAAATTTGAAATCAATATTTTTCTCATGTCCAAGCATCTTGATGTCGAGATGATCAATTTGATGATATTTGGGCATCAAAATAACCTTCTCTAGTGAAAATTTTGAAGTAAGCTTTAATTTGATTGTTTAGAGCCTAGGCTTTATATAAACTTTTCTCTTTTTTTATAGAAAGAGTCAATTATTGAAATTTATAATTAAATTGGAAGTTATGACCTTTTGAGGCTTTGACTAAGACGCAAGTGGTCCCACGACTACGACCTCAGCCTTTTCTTCAAATTTGGTGGTGAGGAGATGGAGGTATCATACCGATTTAATTTTATATGTCTTTTAAATATAATTTGATGGAATATACTCAAACCAGAAAATATTATATATGAGGTGGTTTGATCAGAGTACACAAGAAATAGGTTCGAGATACTATAAAATAAATAACAATAAAAATTGTGATCCGATAATTTCATCATCAGACGAGGAACAAAATTAGAATAAAAAATTATTAAAGGTTGATATAAAATTGCTAAAATATCAAACCAAAGTGTATAGTTGAACATTTGTATGATGTAATCTAGAATAACTTTTTTAGTCAATAAAATAGACAACCGTTACATACATTTTTTTAAATAAAAAATTATATCCTCCTTTTCAAAAATAATACCCGCTGGATAAGCTCATTAGAAACATCCTTTATGAAATATGAATTGGACCTTGTTTTGATGGTTTTGATGAGTTCATGTAGAAACGAGTCCCCTCTTGAAAATCTACTTTATGAGATGGATTTTTTATCCAATATTTTATGACATATATTTTCAAACATAGAGATCATGAATATGAATAGGTAAATAAATTTTAAATTTTAAAATAATAATTTTATAAAGAAAATATTTGAACAGTTAGTTTGAAGTAAAATTGTAAAATAATAATTTTATGAAGAGACCATTTGGATAGTTAGTTTGAAGTGTTTTTAGATGGACCACCTATTTACATCTATCTTGAAGATGGATGCTTTGTAATTCAGAGGATAAAAAATGTAGAAATGCGTTCCCCGACACACGAAAAAATTTTCCTTATGAATTACATGGCAAATATAAAACTGGGTGTGGTTTCTATAAGGATGCAACCTTAAGCTATCCAATTAAGGCGCCCCTTAAAATTTTATCATAATATGTAATTTTGTTATAAATTTTTTTTAGTATTATCTTAAAATCCATTTTCATACCTAATTAGAAACTTTTAAATTTAAAAAATGGTTAAAATCAAATAGATCTATAAATATATGAAAATCTTGAAAATTGATGATCTAGATAATGGGTTGACTCAAAAACTTTATTTTTATATATCCATACATCTCAATGTGGTGACGATTGATTAGAGGGTTTAATCAACATTAAAACAACATTTTCGATAGATTTTTGAGGTGCATCTATGATTCTACATTTTAAGGTTCCAACCTTATATAAACTTTTCCTTATAAATAAAATCAACATTTTTTTCTTTCGGCTGGATGGAGACACTTTTGTAGTTGAATTTGTTGGATTTATGTGGCCTTTAAAGGCTTTATGAGTGTGTAATGAAAAACATTTATTATAGTGGAGCATAAACTTAGTGGAAGTGTAGTCTCTCGAAGGCTATACTAAGCAAATGATATTTATGGATACCGGACTGTGCTTAACGATCTAAGTCAGTCGGTTAGAAAACCCAAGGTACCTGGGCATAAAAAATAAATCGAGAAGGGTTTTTGGGTTGGCCCTTATGCCTAGATGAGTGAGTCGAGGGACTGCGTGACTCTTGTGTGTGATGGTAGGCCTACAGAGACGGAGGACAAAACCTCATACATGTTCCATCACACGGTATGCATATAGATAGATCGTTCGGAAAAGCTAGATATCTACTTTTGGGTGAAGCATATGCATGTGCGAAAGATACCCCTATGCGCCATAGAGCTGTGGTCGCATCAGGTCATGGTGACCTTGACTTGTCTCTAGGAGAGGACATGTAATCCACAGGCTGAGATTGCGACTCTTTAGCTCATCGACCAGACTTTGGTGACCAGCTAATGAGTCTTTGCTTGGACTATGGGTCATGGGAAATACTGGGTCGGTTCGATAAAACAAGTGTGGTATGTAGTCCACAGTTGAATGTGGAGTACCCCGTGATCGTTGATTGAATTCCTGAACCATATGGATCCACTTTCCATCATATTAATTTAATTGTGTTCATTTTATTATTAAATTATTTTAGATTTATTATTTAAATTTTAATAAGTCATTTGATATTTTATTTCTTATTTTTGGACTTATAAAGATGAAGTTATTAATTTACAAAGTTATAATGTTTTAAAATTAATTTTGTTTAAATTTAAAATATTTATTAAAAGAAATACATGGGGGCCCATAATGCACATGGGCCCACCATGTGGGTATTAGGTGGGGCCCCACATACCATACATGGGTGGCACGCCCCACCCTTGGATACCTTCTCTTATTGGTTGGTCTTCAAGTTTGTTAAATATGGTAACTATATCTTGTAGCATATGGTCAAATATTGATTAGAAAATATTGACCATATCTTCTCTTGAAGGAAAATTCTGACTTGATATTATTGAAATATTCTTATGAAAAATATGAGATGGAATATGCAATTCATGGTATGCACTATATCTTTAATGGATTTAATTTATTTAATTATATTAATCAGAAAATGGTTTAAGGAAAAAGTGATAATAGTTCATGCACCTTCCATATGTTGATGACTCATCTATGGAATAGATGGCTCAGATCTGTCACCTCACAAGGCATATATTCAATCTCAAGAAAGATGCAAACTATGGAAAACCCTAAAGATACCCCTGACCTAAATTTCACTATAAATAGGGGTGCTTTCCCATCTCTACACACCTCTCTCTCCCATGAACTATCTCTCTCTCTTCCCTAGGGGTCATGCCCCTTCCTCTACTCTCTGATTTTCTCTCTACTCTCTCTCTCATGATTTAATCTAAGGGTTGGGAAAATTAGGGTTTGAGTCTAATTAGTTTGGAGTTAGGGTTTTGTAGAGATTTAAAAGTGGTTACCTAGTTTGGCAGAAATTAGTTTTCTCGATTCGAGATTGAAGCTAGGCCGCTGATCCCGCGCCATTGGATGTGGTGACTCGGTGTGGAGTGTAAAAAGCCCGGTTGTGGTAATCTTTGGCATCTTTTCTTTTAATTGTTTGATCTTTTAGTTTATATTCTCAAGCACAGTATTAGGTTGTATGAATGGCATCAAGTAGTTGAGATTTATTTTATTGATGTGTTATTTATTTTTGGAATTTCTATTATTTGTAATAAAGCCATCTGTGAATGATCTTGTTTTCAAAATTATAAAAAGTGATTATTATTAAAAAAAAAATTGTATTTCTCCGACATAATATTACATAGGTCTTTCTTTTCAAAATTAACCATTTCAAAAATATGGGCTCGTTCGAGGTGACTACTTCGCATGGGTAAATGAGCACGAAATCATGCTCAAGAGCAATTCTTTGTAATAACCTCTCCTGTACTTTTTTGCGATCCCTTTGCTTTATATTTTGTTTGATATTTATTTTTTGCTTTTTTGATGAATGTTACTCAATATATTAAGGATATTACATTATCTAAAATAGTCAACGAAGACAATGAGGCACCAGATTTTGCAAGATCATCTGCCCAATCGTTAGCCTCTCTATAGACGTAATGGAATCTGAATCCAGATAGATTTTAACTCCCACTGCACCCTCAGTATAGACGTCACGGAATTGATAATTGCTTTCCAATTGGTTCAACGGTATAAATTATGACTCAATTAAAGGATGAAAAAACAAATAATGTCCCTTGTGATATACGTTTGACTTTGGATGTATGAAATTATTAATTCATTACTCTTCGCAAGGTTTGAAAAAACTGATCGGTAATCTGGATTGGCCACCTCGAAAATTGGGTTGGATCGTGATCAAGATCGGAGAATCGATTGAAAAGGTCAGTTTCGGCCTTAATTAAAAAAAAAATCATAAAAAATTCTTAAAAATCAACTTTTTTATGTTTCCAAAAATATTGGGGCATTGCATTGTAGATTTTGATTATTTCATAAAAATATGTAAATATTGAGAATTTGTTGACCACTATATACATAATACAAGAGTACCAAACATTTAATGGAATAGTATCATCCAGATTTATTTTAGATAAAATAGTCTATACAAGATAAAATTAATTATCATGTCCTAAAAGAAGCTCTCAACTAACTAATACTGCATCGAAGTTAATTTAAAGCATTAAAGTTTTATGGTACCTAACCAATAGTTTATGCCAAAACATAAAAAATTGGATTTTTTTGCGAAGATATTTTCATGGAAAATTGTTTCATGCAACAAGGACCACATTTCCACATTTGTGGTCCTCGAGGTATAAAACATCCATTTTTAAGATGAATGCCAATAGGTAGTCAATCTAAAAACAATTGAAACTAATGGTCATTAGTTTCAATTGTTTTCTTAATAGAATTAATTTTTCTAATTTTTAAAATTTATTTCTTTATTCATATTCATGATCTCCACGTTAGAGATTATATGTCTTTGAAATTAAGTCCAAATATCCATCTCAAAAATAGATTTTTAAGAGGTGATTCATTTCTACATGGACAGATAGAAACCGTATCCCTTTTCTATTACTACAAATTAAAGACTTTAAAAAAATGGAATAACTTTGGCTCCCGCAACTTTTGATGAAATATCATGAGTTAGAACCTACCATGGTGCACAGGTGCCATCTATTGTTGCCATTGGTTGAATCTAATTTTTTTATTATTTAATAAAAAAAGAATAATTTTTCCAATTTTTGTTGTCTTTTGTGTAAGGTTGTGCCAAACTTCTTTGTAACAGTTAGAGAGAGAGAGAGAGCTGTTACAAACTCTATTTCTACGTATTTGGGTCTTAAGACCCCATGGAATATGTATATTTCAGAGCTTATCGAAAATGTGAACAGGGGCCCAAATTTATAGGACTACAAAGTTATGTATTACTAAAGAAAATAACATATGCAACGAACCACCTTCCAAATATAAGTACACATAAAAGGAAAGAAAATATTGTACTAAAAAATGAATGCATGTTTTTATAATTTCTACAATCCCCCTAAAACTCAAGATGCATTAAGAGAGAGTAACTTGAGTTTGGACAATAGAAGGCATAACTTAGAAACAAAGCAGGAACACAAGAAGTTTGAGCAGCTGCAATTAGCGATCCTAAAAAACCGACGTCTCGAACAGAACAGTTTCGCAAGACAACAAATCAACGAGCTTTCGGTACAGACAAGATAGAATAACGAAAAAAACTCAATCATCACACAAGATGAAGTTACGAAAAACTTTATCATCCAATAGGATTGAGTAAAAAAACTCAATCATTAAAAATGATCGAATAATAGAAAACTTGATCATCAACTAGGATTGAGAAATTCGATCATCAAATAGGAGTCATTTTGAAGAGCCAACAGAAATCAGCGGCGAATCAACAAGCACAGTTGGACCTTAGATTCATATATGAGAACATTAAGATCTAAGACAGATCCGAGACTCAAAACACAATTCGATAAAGAGACAAATCAGAGAGTTGAAATGTGACTCAGTGGTTGTTTTGTAGATGGTGCAAATCGGCCATTTTAGGAGGCCATTTTAAGAGGTGGATTTAGAGGTGAGTTTCAGATCCGGCTCACTAAGGGTTCGGCATCAGAAGGGAGCATGACAGCAATGGTTTACCTAAAGCAATGGGCAATGGCAGTTGGCTTACAAATCACAGAGATCATATTTTTTTCTATTATGAACAAGATGGTACGATAATGATTGAAACCAACAAAAAAAAGCTCAGGTGGTATAAGGAAATAGTATGGTCCTTCAAGGCCAGATCAAATAAACAAAATGATCCACAAAGACATAATAGACCACAAAATTCAACCCTCCCACTTGCTTTTGTAATTTTCCCATCCTTTTCAAAAGAGACTAAATACATTTTTGGTGAGAGGACCTTGGGTTGCAAACAAAGGGCACAACATGGAAGTTTTTTTGGGTTTTGTATAGCAATTAGAAATACGAAAGTACAGGAGAACAATGGCGACAAAAAAGAAACAGAAGTGGCTGATGTTTTAGGTTTTCAACAATCGGGGGAAAACACAGAAGAAAGGAAACACAGTAGAATAGAGAAGCCGAAAAGAAAAGGAGTGAGAGGTAGAGAGAGATTACTTGGTTTTGTTTATATTGCATGAAAATCAGGTGGAAGAGAGCTCCGAATGGGATTTTCCATTAGATGCGGCTGGAGTGGTCTTGAAAACAATGGAGGAAGCCTAGGGATTGGGTTTCAAGGCATGAGATCAATGGGTTAAACCATAACCATTAACATCTGATTTGGCCAAAATAAACACGGTCACCTGAAAAATATCGCGGGAAAATTGTTTGTAGCAGCTGGCCAGATTTAGACAAGATGACCAGAAAACAGGCAACCCTAGATTAGAATGCTCCTTCCAAAAACAAACGTTGCTTTGTCTAACGAGAAAGATCAAACTGGTAGACCAAAATTATACTATGATACCATATTAGAAACTGTATTTCTACATATTTGGGCCTTAAGCCCCTATGGAAGATGTATTTCAAAGCTTATCGAATATGTAAATAAGAGCCTTAATTTATAGGGTTACAAAGTTGTGTACTACTAAATAAAGTAACATACGCAATGAACCACCTTCTTAATATGGGTATAAATAAAAGGAAGAAAAATATTATACCAAAAAATAAGTGCATATTTTTATAATTTCTACAAGCTTGGTATTAAACGAAAGACATAGATGAGCTAGAAATATACTTTTTCGAATTGTTATTAAAGAGATGTTATTTTTATATGTGTGTGTATGAGAGAGAGAGAGAGAGAAAGAGAGAGAGAGAGAGAGAAGTTTAAAAGGGAGAACATAGATGAGATTGAAATGAGGTTGAAAAGGGTGTGGTTTGTATAAGGTCGAGGACCTGAACAATCAAAGTAAGGCATGTTGATTTGTCTTGTATTCTAAGATAAGTCTCGGATAGTTTTTCATATTTTGTTGGGATGTGAATCCTAAATTTTAGGAAACAAACATTTTTTGGATATCTCTAAATTGGCAAGAGATAGGGGCATAACGTGACCTCTATTTGGGTTTCCTATTTTTTGGGTAGTTCCTATTATTTAGGATAATTATCTTCTTGGGTTAGTTCTAGTTATGTTAACATATACATGGGAGAGCATACTACATAAAGATAAACTTATATACCCAAAAGTTATGGGAAAGGATAGAGCCCACGTACCTCTTTTTGGATGGTTACTTTTTCTATATATTAGGTTATTTAGAGAGAAAAAAAATCCAAAAGATTAGAGGGAAACTTTGGGGATTTTGTTGTAGAGAAAAAGCTTTGTGGGAGATTGAGTTTCTGGTTCTCTCAAGTAAGTTTCCTTGTAGTTTTCTTTCTTTAATTTAATGAAAAACATCGATTGTCTTCGCACGTGGATGTAGTAGCCACATATGTGATAAACCACGTAAATCTTGATGTTCTTTTTTTGTTATTTATTTTCTGCTTTATTTTTGTTGTTTGCTTCTTGCCGATTTTTTTTTCTTGTACTTTATTTGCCAAAAATCATCCCGTTGGGTTTAGAGCTTCCACGCACAACAAGTGGTATCAGAGCCCGGTTTGGGGTTGTCGATATGGAGGTAAATGTTTCGAATGTAAACTTTGAGGTAGAGAAATTTGATGGTAAAAATAATTTTGAAATTTGACAAATCGATGTTCGAGATTTGCTAGTACAATACGGTTTATATAAAGCTTTGAAAGAAAAGTCTAAGAAACCAGAATCCATGTGTGATGAGCACTGCGAAGACTTAGATATGCAGGTTATGAGCACTATTCGATTGTGCTTATCGAGTGAAATGCTATTTAATATCGTCAATGAGGATTCGGCATCAAATCTTTGGTCGAAGCTTGAGAGTATGTATATGATGAAGTCCCTCACAAATAGACAGTTTTTTAAGCAAAAATTGTACACCCTGCAGATGAATGAAGGTACAAATAGCCATGAACACCTGAATTGTTTTAATAAAATTATTTATGAATTATTGAATAATGGTGTTAAAATGGATGATGAGGATAAGACTATAATTTTGTTGTCCCCACTCCCTCATTCGTATGAGCATTAGTCACAACATTGGTCTATGGAAAAGATACTATAAGGATGGAGGATGTGACTTCGACTCTTTTCTCTAACGATTTGATAAAGAGATGGGATAATGCTCAACCACATGAAGATGGTTTAGTGGCTAGATGGAGATCAATTGAGAGAAGTGGAACGAGACATGAAAGATAAGGTTGATCTAGATCCAAATCCAAATCAAGAAAAAGTAATACATAAGAAAAAAGGGCATATTAAAAATGATTATTGGAACTCAAAGAGAAAGAAAGATGAGCTTATGAAGCAACCAATATAGTTTATGGAAGCTTGATATGTGGAACAGATAATGTGTTGTTGGTCTTAACAAATTGTAATAACTCTAAAGACTCGCGGGTTCTTGATTCAGGATGTTCTTATCATATGTGCCCTCATCGGGATTGGTTCACCACATATAAGAGCATTAATGGTGGATCAATTTTGATGGGAAATTATGCAGCTTGCAAATCCATTAGTGTTGGGACAATTGCTATCAAGATATATGATGGAGTTGTTAGAACCTTGACTGATGTGAGACAAATTCAAGACTTAAGAAAAATATTATTTCTCTGGGTACCTTAGACTTAATGGCTACAAATTTGTTAGAGAAGGTGGAGTTCTAAAGATTCTTAAAGGTCCTTTGGTTGTGATGAAAAGTAAAAAGATCATACCAGATTTATATGTGCTGCTTGGAAATACTATCATAGATAGAGCAGCAATTTCTGTATCTGATGATGGTGATTCTGACTTGACTCAGTTGTGTCATATGCGATTGCCACATGGGTGAGAAAGGTTTGACAGAACTTAGCAAATGCAAATTGATCAATGGCGTGAAGAAATGTAAGTTGGACTTCTGTGAGTACTTTATTTATGGTAAGCAGTGTAGGGTGTAGTTTTGCACGTCAGAAAATATCACAAAAGGTATTCTTGATTATATTCATTCTGATGTTTAGGGCCCTGCATCGGTTGTCTCAAAAGGTGGATCTCTATACTTTGTTTCCTTCATAGATGATTTATCTAAGAAGGTGTGGATTTACACATTGAAGAAAAAGACAGATGTATTTAACACATTCTAGCATTGAAAAGCAATGGTCAAAGACAGACTTAAAAGAAGGTCAAATGCTTGAAAACTGATAATGGTGGAGAGTACACTTCAACGGAGTTTGTAAATTTTTGTAAGAGCAAAGGAATTGTTCGTCACTTCACCACTCCAAAGACGTCGCAACATAATGGAGTTGTTGAGCGCATGAACATGACACTACTAGAAAAAGCCCGCAGCATGTTGAGTAATACTGGTTTGTCAAAGGACTTTTGGGCTGAGACGGTCAATACGGCGTACTACCTCGTCAACAGGTCATCATCTACAACAATAAATTATTAAGTTTGATGAATTTGTCATGTTAAAAGACATTCAGAATGGTGCAGAAAAGGAAAATTGCAGCAGTAGTGATGCAGTTGAGATGGAGTTGACAACTCTAGAAAATACTCTAAATTCTGTGCCATAAATTCCCTGTGAGAGAGTGAAGGAAGATGTTGACCATGAGGAGGTCGTTTAATCTACTCCACTTGAGGAAGAGCATCAGTTTGGAAAGGAAAAGATAATAAAAAAAGCCAGTTGTGTGGTACAGTTTTGAGGACATGATGGCTTATGTATTGGCTGCTACAAGCCAAGAGCCATCGACTTTTAAGGAAGCGACACATGATAGTGACAGTAGCAAGTGGAGTGAAGCCATGGATAAAGAAATGAAATCTCTTCAAAAGAATCATACTTGAGATCTCGTGAACTTGCCTAAAGGCAAGATAGCTATTAGTCGTAAATGGGTTTATAAGAATAAAGATTGGTCACCTGAGACTGGTGATAATCGATTTAAGGTATGTTTGGTTGTAAAAGGCTATGCGCAGAAAGAAGGTCTTGATTATAATGAGATTTTCTCTTCATTTGTGAAACACACTTTTATGCGGGTTTTACTAGCCATGGGTGCATTGTTTGATTTGGAGTTAGAGCAGCTTGATGTCAAGACTTCATTCTTTCATAGTGAGTTAAAAGAACAGATTTATATGACTCAGCCAGAAGGGTTTGTTGTTACAGGAAAAGAGGGCATTGTTTGCAAGTTGAAGAAGTTGTTGTAGGACCACATACAGTCTCCTAGGCAATGGTACAAACATTTTGATACATTCATGATTGGACACAAGTATGTCAGAAATAAGTATGATAATTGTGATTATTTTAAGAAATTTATTGATGGTTCGTTCATCTATTTATTGCTTTATGTGGATAATATGCTTATTAGTACATTGAGAAGGTTCTCGCTAGATTCGGGATAGAAAATTCAAAGCCTGTGGGTACTCCTCTTGCTTCACATTTCAGATTGTCGACAATATTATCGTCAAGTTCAGATGCTGAAAAGGAGTACATTTCAAGTGTTCCCTATGCGAGTGCAGTTGGAAGTCATATGTATGCAATGGTCTGCACTCGTCCATATATTTCTCATGTCGTTAGTGTTGTTAGCAACTATATGGGTAATCAAGGAAATGAGCATTGACATGGGGTAAAATGGATTATGTGTTACCTAAGGGGTACATCAGATGTGGGTCTGATGTTTGATAGAGATAATAAGTTTGATGACAAGGTTGTAGCTTATGTTGATGCTGACTTTACAGGTGATTTAGATTCTAAGAGATCTACTACAGGTTATGTGTTTACACTTACATGAGCTCCAATCAGTTGGAGGTCGATGATACAAACTATAGTTGCCTTGTCTACGACTGAAGCCGAATACATGGTTGTTGCTGAGGCAGTGAAAAAGGTCATTTGGCTTAGTAGGCTTGTAAGCGATTTGGGCTAACGACAGGACATGACTGTTATTTATTGTGACAGTCAGAGTGCAATACATTTGGTGAGAAACTAGATATATCATACAAGGACGAAGCATATTGATATCAGATACAATTTTATTCGTGAAAGCATAGCTGAATGTGATATCTTGTTACTGAACATTGATACTAAGAAGAATGTTGGAGATATGTTGACAAAGCCAGTTCCATTACAGAAGTTCAAGCTCTGCTTGGACTTAACTAATGTGTTGCCCAAGTGAGTACATGTGGAGGCGCATGTAGAAATATCTTTTGGAATTCAAGCCAAGGTGGAGATTTGTTGATTTGTCTTATATTCCAAGATAAGTCTCGGTTAGTTTTCTATATTTTATTGAGATGTAAATCCTAAATATTAGTAAACGAATATTTTTTTAATATCTCTAAATTGGCAAGAGATAGGGGCATCACGTGACCTCTATTTGGGTTTCCCATTTTTTGGGTAGTTCCTATTATTTAGGATAATTATCTTTTTAGGTTAGTTCTAGTTATGATAGGATAGACATGAGAGACCATAATAGATAAAGATAAAATTATGTACCCAAAAGTTATGGGAAAAGATAGAGCCCCACGTACCTCTTTTTGGGTGGTTACTTTTTCTATATATTAGGTTATTTAGAGAGAGAAAAAAGATCCAAAAAAATAGAGGGAAACTTTGGGAGTTTTTGCAAAAAGAGAAAATTGAAGAGAAGACAGCTTTATGGGAGATTGAGTATCTGGTTCTCTCAAATAAGTTACCTTGTAATTTTCTTTCTTTGATTTAGTGAAATACATTGATCGTCTTCGCCTGTAGATGTAATCGCATATCTGACGAACCACATAAATCTTTGTGTTTTTTTTCTATTTATTTTCTGTTTTATTTTTGTTGTTTGTTGCTTGTTGCTTGTTTTTTGTCGATTCTTTTTCTCGTACTTTATTTGCTAAATATCAACCCGTCGGGTTTAGAGCTTCCGTGTACAACAAGACGCACCTTCATTTTCAATACTAGAAATCTTTGTGATGGCTTGATAATTTATTTTCACTCTAATTATAAAATTAAATATTCAAAACTAGTGTAGATTGAACAGATCTATAAACACTTGAAAATCTTGAAAACTTGACAATCCAAAAATCCATTAGAAGATTGACTATTTTCAAGATTTTTTAAATCTATTTTTTTCTCATTTCCATGCATATTGAAGTCGAGATGATCAATTTAAAGATTTTTGGTCATTGAAATTAGATAAACATTTTCCTTTAGAAAAGGCAGAGGACTAGTGAAGTCTATAAAAAGGCTCCCGATGCCGGGGCAGGCATAGCATCTCAATCAAAGTGGGGAGGGTTGAGCCCCGCCGCCACTCTTAAAATGAGAAGTAGTAGAAAAAAAGAGTATAGAAAAATTTAAAAAGCATAGATTCAGCAAGTTTATTACTGATTCAAAGAGCTGGCCGGTTTGGGTTTTTTAGGGCTGATAGTGAGCTGGTCGGTTTGTTGGTTTTGTCGAGGAGTGGCCGCTAGGGGAAATCGGTTGTTTCTCGGTCTATCAAGAACGGGCTGTTTCTCGATATATCATAAGATTGGATCACTTTTGTTTTTTAATATATTATAAGAACTGGATCGCTTTAGTTTGTTATATATTATCAGTAGGATTACATGCACGTAAAAATGGAATAAGTGATCACATAAATAATCATATTTAATTTTTAAGATTTTTGAAGTGAGTATTGATCTGCTTGATCTGTATGATTTATTTATCTTTAAATTTTTATAATTTAGGGTAAAAAGAGATTTTTTGGTCATCGTAAGGGTTTCAGACACCGAAACATCGTTTTCAGGTGGCGTTTTAAGGTGTGATGCCTTATACAAACCGCACTCGAATGAAAATATCAACTTTTCTAAAGCGGCAAAAATAAAGAACTGAAAGACTAATATAGTTAAGGCGCAACTATTATTAAAATGTATGAGATCTCATGTCAATAACCATAAAAAAAACATACTTTAAATTAAAGATATGAAGGCCGTACAAAACATACGTTTATGTAGCCCAAAGAAAATCAATATGCACCATCGCAAAGGGAAAGTGAGCATTAATCGAACTATGATAGAACCATTGACAAAACAATTTGTAATTTTGTCCCTAGCATACACTTCAAGCTACTCTAGATCATCTACCAATGGGGTTTCCCTTACAAATTGATCCATGAATGAAATTTATAAGCCTTAAAAACTCATAATATGGACATTTAAAATATTTTAAAATCGATTTTACAATCTAAAATTATAATTAAAAAGGAAAGCATAAAGCCGTGGGAAAAGAAAAAATGATTGGATAATAATTCTTAATAAATTTGAAAATTCAAAATTAAAATCTATTATTTAGTCATAAATTATTTCTAAAGCATTAATTTTGCACTTAAAAAATCACTAATTACTGAAGTTATAAAAATTGGCTTCCTTTTTCGTAGTTAGCATAATTAATTTCAAACAGTAAAAATTGCAATAAACAATATTTGATTTCTTTAAAGTACAACGTTCATGACAATAGTAAAACAAAAAAATAAAAAAAAAAGCATGCATGCATGGGCCAATTCTATTGATTTTTGGCTGTTTATATGTACATGCATGGACTATTATAGATAAGTAAAGGGATATAGAAAACAATATATATATATATATATATATATATATATATATATATATATATATATATATATATATATATATCAAACAAATAAATTTATTTTTCTTGGAAATTAAGTACCACGACTGGCGTTAGTGAGCAAAGAAATGACTATTTTTGTTGCTGTGATCAAGCAGCTAGGAAGCGAGGATGGAGAGAATATGTTGGGCTTCTTGATTTCATGCAATTGGGAAGATGTTCAAAAACAAAATGACATCGTCTGAAAGCAATCATAAATCTAGAAGCAATGAAAATTATATCGCTTTAAAATTTATTTGGAAGTACATCTTAGTTGTATAGTATAAGATTGACACCTAATAAAATTTTAGAAGATACAATCCCTTCATAGTGACTTATATATATATATATATATATATATATATATATATAAGTTGTTCATATCATATACTATGATAGGGGCAACATAATTAATTTGGGCAGCGCCATCTATGGCTACACTCTTAAACCCATCTATACATCTATTCTGATAATGAGATGTTCCCTAAGTAGTGTCTCTCACTCTGATCACCATGTATCACCAAGAATCATATCTCTCTCTAAAGTGAAAATAACACATCTCACATGAAATTTTCATGTGCCAATGGCATTTAAACTATGGACACGCTTGCCCAAGAAATCAACACAAAGAAGATACAAATTATATTTGGCAAGTACCCTAAATTCTTAAAAGCCTCATACATGCATAACGTCATGCTTAAGCAATAAAACTCAAACTTGAGCTCCATAAATACATGAAACCTCCTAGTACCGATCGCATCAAGCATCTAAAGACATAAAAACAAAGCATTTAATCATCTCCCTACCAGGCATAAACATCTGAAGGTGGCAGAAAATTTGGCGCGAGTTTGGACACTTTTTGGAGTAGGAGAAGGATTCATTTATCTGAGGGAAACCTAGACTGTAGCAATCTGCACTTGTTTTCAATGCATTAACACCAATATGAAACTCGAGAAGACCATTGTGCTCTACAATTGTGGTGGGAGGAAGTTTTCGCTGGGTTTGTAACCTTTGATTTAGAATGTTGGTAGAAGCATAGTTTGCTGTATGGAGACTCAATTGCTAATTTCTTTAATGAGTTGATTTGGGTCAAGGAATTGGGGTGATTTGTGACACTCATGTTGCTAAATATCCTGAATGCATAACATATGGAGAATGACTGACTAATTCCTGCATATTAAGCCGGAGCACCACAAAGTCCAAGTTTTTTTCCGCAGCGCAAGCCCTTTAATTTCATACTGGCACTCTTGCCAAAGTCATACATTGCCTTTTTCCCCCGAGCAAGCTGAAAATCATATTTCTAACTTGCAGATAAGAGGAGTTTTTAAGGCTAGTCTTACTATCTCTAGATGGTGCCACGAGTGTAGGCAAATCCGAGAGAGAGGGGGAAAATATAGAGCCCATTAGGTCATATGAACATATGAGCCCAACTGCTCAGATTAAATCTGGGTCGATCTGACAGCCACAACATCATTTCTTGTTTGAATTTTAATTTTTTTCTACAAATCTAGCTTTAAATTTTAAGCGTGTATTCTTAAAAAATAGGATAATCTAATAAAAATATCAAAAAACTAATTTGTAAGAAATAAATTGATCAAAATACCTGAAATATTCTGGGGCTATTTTGATCAATTTATTTTTTGTGAATTATTTTTTAAATATTTTTATTAGGTGCGCCTGAGAAGAATTGACGTCTAAAATTTCAAGTTATTTGGATTTGTGTAAAAAAAAATTAAAATTTAAATATGAAATGAAGGCGTGATCATCAAATCGGCCCAGATTCAATCTAAGTCGTTGGGCTCATATATTCATATAAGCTAGTGGGCTAATCTTAACATTTTCCTATATATATATATATATATATATATATATATAGAGAGAGAGAGAGAGATAGGGGCAACTATATATCTCTATATTTTGTATCTGAAACCTTATAGAGTCAAATAAAGATTGACAATCTTTTTCTTTTTTTCTTTATAGCTCCTCCCTTGGTATATTTGGCAACGTCCTTCCATATCAATTAATTTCATCCCAAATTCATTATTAAGCAATAAAAAAGAAAGATTCTTAAACAAGATTTACACAATGATAAATTTGATCCAGTGAAAAATTAAATAAAATATATTAAAAAACCATAAATACATTAGTTCATCTATAATGGTTGGTAAAAGACATTGAACCAAAGGTTTACCTTATGGATGGGAGTTTTCATCTTGAGATTGGTTTTATCCGAAGGTCGAGAACCAAAATCACTATAAAGTTGTCTATTGTAAATACATATGATCATTTCCTTATTATAAAAATTGGATTGTGTTTTACGATTCCTATTTTGGATCGGCCGATTGCAATGAAGATCGATAATTTTTTAAATATTGACTCATCGTTGAGTTCTTAAAAAATTCGTGATCCAAAGCAACTATTTTTTAAACAGTGATTCATCGTTGTATTCTTAAAAAATAGTAAAAATTACAAAATCCCCCTCATCTCCCCTAATAAAACTCTTTTACACTCATTATTCCAAAAAAAAAAAATTATGGCTTTTCCCTGTACCATTAAGAACAAAAAATGCCCTTATTACATGAAACTAAAAATTTATAGAGTAATGATACTATAAGACCCTCCTACATCTATGTGAGTAGGACCCCAGAGGATCATTATTAAAGTTTGATACTTATCTCTAAAAAACCTATCCATAAACTCATTCACCAAATCTCACACCCATGTGATAAAGTTTTTAAATATATGTGTAAAAATTTAATAATGATCCTTTATAGTCTTACTCACATTGGTGTGGGAGGATCTCATAGTGTCATTATTCATATTTATATCAAAATTTGGTTCCCACGAGTAAAAATAACTGTCACTCCCACCTCTCACTTTCCCCTCCCTTCTCTCTCCAAAAAAAGTCCTCATCAAACTCCCACGGCTCTTAATCTCTCACCCCCCTGCTCTCTTTCTCTTGGCTTTTCTCTCCTCCGCTTACCTTCCCGACCAAAAGAATCAGAGTACTGTTGGTTTTCCAGCGGCCAAGATCCCTCTGCCTGGGGCAGCCGAGCACCGTTTTAGAGCGAACCAGATTGTTTGCCAGTGACAATGACACGTTTTCCTTCCAAGAATAAGAAACCTACTGATTTCCTGGTTAATGACGTCCCGTTTTCGGGCCGAAATCAGAAACAGCCTATTTTACTGCAACCAAGGTTCAAAGCCGATTCTTTTGCCAAAAGTCGGAAGCTTGTTGATTTCCCAGGGGCCAAGGTCCCCTATTCCGGCTAAAAATCACAAACCCTTCCATTTTCCGGTGACTTCGATACCATTTACCCGGCTACTAAACTGAAAGGAAAGGCCGAAATTTTTCTTTCACAAAGTGAAAAAAAAATTCCAAGCTTTACTAGTTTGCTTCCATGGGCGTGGCGCCTACAACGACGCCCATAAACGAGAGAAAGATGGAGATTTTGATTTGTGGGCATTAAATTTTGAATTAATTTTTAATTTCATGCTATAAAGACATTTTTGTTTCAAATTATACTTAGAAGTGGTATAGGGAAAAGTAAAGAAAAAAGTTCTTGCCCGTCGTGAAGTTTACAACGAGGATGATAGGGGAGAATATTATAATGGGATTAGCTGATTCCAAATTGTTGGGAAGATACTCGAATGATTATTACAGCGCGGGATTCTGTAATCTAAAATAATATTCATTTCTCCAAAGGAAATAGAGTTACTGAGCGCGTATAGGATGCTCCATGTACCTGTGGGAGCATATTATTTACAACAACTGGCTTGGGCAAAAGAGTAACTTGGGTCCACTGAAGTATCATCAGATGTTTACTTTTAAAGATAAAAATGGACAGTTCTTATTCAATCTTGGGAAACTAAAACTCTTTAGTCACATGGAGTTTCCTATTTATTGTTTCTCTTCCTTTTGATATTGGTTGTTATGTTCTAAAGGCTACATCCCCCAAAACTGGAGTCTCAAAAATATTCCGTGTTACCTCGAGGGAGCAAAAGTATAGTATACTCCTGCACAAGCAGAAAATATTTTTCATTTTTTATTCATCAAAAAGAATAAAGTAAAATTTATTTTCAATAAACTATGGTTGAAATTTAGCATTCTCACTATACCTTTCAAAATAAATGACTTTTGTAAAAAATAGTGTCGTATATCAAAATTCATATGCTATGGAATTGTTCTCTCGTGCTTAAACAATTTCATAAGTTTATAACTAACGCTATTGTTGTTGTTAAATTATGACTTTTACATAACGGTATGGTTTGTATAAGGTTGCAATCTTTAAAAATCAAATTAAGGTGCAGCTCCAAACTTTGTCATGCGATGTAATTTTGGTGTTGAAATTCTTAAGATGGCTCAAGGATCTATTTTTATCTCTAACTATAAAATTTTAAACTCTAAAAATGGTTCAAATCAAGCAGATTTAATTCACAAAAATCTTGAAAAATAGACTATATAATGTGTTGCATGATGTACTATGTTTTAGAAGAAAAATATCTATATATCTTGATATTGAGAAGATCAGTTAGATGACTTTTCACCATCAAAACAGCCTTGTTCAATGATTTTGAGGTAAACCTTAGTTCTAAAACATAAGGTGTCAACTTTATATAAAATCCCATTTACATAAACACAACAATAAAAATAAAAAATGTGTTTCCAAGTAATTACACAAATTGATGCGAAAGTTTTCGTGGGAAGAAACAAAAAGGCACAAAGAAATTTAGTTGCACTCACATTAATGAAGGTGGAATGGGGGGCCAAAAGGTTGAAGGTGATGAATAGTGCTCGACTCACGAAGTGGAAGTGGAGGTGTACCGATGGATGATCAATTATTGAAAGGGCGCTCTCAGATTTTGAAGGGTACCGTGGTTTATAGGGATGTTTTCTTAAGAAACATGAGGATTTTAATAGGGAAAGGGGATAAGACAAGATTTTGATGGAAGTGGACCTTTGACGGTACAATTTCCTGCACTTTTTGAGGTAGTTTCCGAAAGGATCATGATTATCGATGTCCTGGGTGGAGTTGGATACAATATTGTATGGGATATACGATGTAGATACAATAGAAAACCTCCTCTATAATTCCATAAAATCGCATGGAGAATCCTAAAAATTTTGTAGAAATCCTAGAAAATTAGGAAAATCGTCTAAAAATACCTTGAAAAATAGAAGAAACCCCAAATCCTCAAGAAAATAACGAAAAAATGCTAAAAAATTTTAGAAAAAAGAAGACCTCTTAGGCTCTAAAATTAGATCTAGAAAAAACCTAGGCTAGAGACCCTAAGCCCAAATTCTTTCAAAATTTCTCTATAAAATTCTCAAAAATTAAAAACCCGGGAATAAGACCTCTTAGATCCAAATCCTTTAAAGCCATTCATCAATAAAGTAAAAGAAGGCATCAAAGGCGTAAATTAACACGTGCTCCTGATACGGGCCACAACTCTGGGCTTCTCAGGTATGTGATACAGGCCACAACTCTAGGCTTCTCATGATGTAATCTTTCTTTCTCCTTTATTTATTTATTTACTTATTTATTTCTTCCTTTCTTACTTTAATTTAGAATTCATAGCTTTCTACGATCTAGTAGGTGAGATTTACAGCTAGTGCTGCCAGCTGATCCAAAAAATGTCATGCCTATCAAGATCTGTATTAGTTTTGGATCTATAATTTCGTTGGCCCCACTTCTCTATCGATTTGTTCAATTTTGACTCGTTTTACATGAATTTGAGTTGATCTCATTAGAAATTGACATAGATTTAGGCATAAACAAAATGAACAAATGAATTGTTTGCAGGTGTTGCGGAAACATGTTTACTTTCCTATGAATAAAGATGTGGCGTTTGAGATCTAGCACTAAAGGAAAATCATGGTAAGCTTATCCTATAAGATGTTATTTAATGACAAGAAGAGGTGGAGTGAGGCTTGTCTTGTTTGTACTTTATTTTACATGTAAACTCTAGATGAAACGGACTGATTAAGGTCCATCCCATCCTGATCAGCATGCAAACTCGTTAAATAAATAGTCGAAAGAGATGTGTACTGTCAAATTTCAATGTATGAACAAATAGCATCAGAAGTGACTTTTCCCTCACAGACTGTCGACTAGAGGCCAGCTCAGACTTGTATAAAAGTAAAAAAAATAACAGAAAATAAAGGAAAAAATAAAAAATTGAAAAATATCCGTAGGCCAGCTCTTGTGATTTTGTGTTAAGCTGGTTGAATCTGAGCAAGCGGTTCTCCGGGATTTTGTGATTTAGAAAGATTTTAGTAGATTTGATCCCAACATATTCCACTTCAATGAATTTTGAATTTCAAATACGCATCATGGAATTATTTTGGGAATAATTCTGGATATTTGGAGTCTAGTTTGGGATGTGTACTATGGTTTGGTGGTCCTATGGTGTACGAAGCTAGTGTGGTCCTTAGGGTGTTAGAACTCAGAAATAATTCCAAATTCGGAGTGGGTCTCTACAACTTGGAAACTGCTGTTACCTAATAAGGTGATGCAGATAAAATCTGGTGGGTGCAAATTTTATTTTTAGAGATGTAGGTAGACTTTTTTATTTTTATTTATTAGGATTAGAATAGTTTTTTAGGTTAGGTTGATGAAAACTTATTTTAGTAAGATCATTTATTTAGTTTGGAAGTGAAAGTTTGGTTGGTCTCTACGTTTTAAGTAGGTGCGTAATTTTTTCATTGAGAAAGAATTATTAGGATTGTTTCCTATATTGTTAGGAATAGATTCGGTTGTTTCCTTTTAGATTAAGTTATTAGAAAAGATAAAGACCGTAGGAAGGTTTTTCATCCTAACATTAAGGGGCGTAGAACATTACCTATTTAGAGAAAAAGAGTTTGTTTCCTTAACTTGATTTTTAGGAAAGTTATATTATGGTTAGTGGGGCATTAGAAATTGAGTCTATAAAAGAAGGTGTAACGTATATGTAATGGGGATTGAATTTTTATGAATGAAAGAAAGGGATCTTTGAGATATTTTTTTTTTGGGTGTTTTTTTTTTCTCTTTTGTTTTTGGGCCCACTCTTATCTTTCTTCTTATGATTCCCTTCTGGATTTTTAATTCTCTCTCTAAATGCCGTTAATTTTACCAAGTAGTATTAATTAACCAAGTAGTATTTATCGGCTGATCATGTGCTTCTACATTGCTTGTATGTAAAATCTATTTGGTGCTGGATAGTTAGGTCCTTGAATATTCAAACATCGGTTTCTGCAAATGTTAATAAATTGTTCACTCAATGAGAAGGCATGAAATAGGAGAGAAAGGTAGAATTTTATGGGAGATAATTAAAGGGATGGTCGTTTGGGAAATACGGAAGGCAAAGAATGGGAGATGCTTTGCGCATAAAACAAAGGAGAAAAGTGATTTGTGTGAAACTGTTATAGTGGTGGTGGTTGAATGGGCGGCTTTAAGAAAAGAGTTTTGTGGTGTTAATAGGACCATTCTAATATACAATATGAAGAGAAAAGTAAAGGGTGATAAAGAGGTTGGCTGTGTGGGAAGCTCCAATGCAGGGTTTTTGTTTTGGGTAATTCATTGGGGTAGAAAGGCCCCTATCCGTTTTTTCATGCAATGTTTTTGTTTTGGGTAATTCAATGGGGGTAGATAGGTCCCTATCGGTTTTATTAAGTAAAATAGAAGTTAGCTTTTTGAAGTTGTTAGTGAGATTGTTTTGGGTAAGGTGTTAGTGGGGTTATTTTGGGTAGGGTGTTAGTGGGGTTATTTTAGGTAATTTGGTAGGGTAGAGGGCCCTATCCATTTTTTCAAGTAGAATAGGAGTGAGTTAGCTTTTTGAAGGTGTTAGTGGGGTGGTGGTATTAGTGATCGGAATAAAAACTACAATATGGTGACTAGGGTGTAACGGATATTTAAAAAGCTGAAGCATTAAAGGGTATAAAAAAAAATATTCTCTCTATGTTTATACATTTGAGATGAGAGAGGAAGAGAAAGAAACTTGCAGCACCAAAGAATTGGGATGCATTAAAAGCCATAGCATCAAAGGTATATAAGAAACTTATTGCTACTATTTTTCCTCTCTTCTTGAGATGATCCTTGGGAAAATATTTTGGCCTGGTGCTAGAATGGCCATTGGGTCGTATCTCATTTTCCTTGCCCTATATTCCTCCCACTTATTCCCAAAATGATCCTCCCACTCGCTTTGCTTGCTATAATAAGGAAGATATTGCTTCATTCCTATACCATTTTGTTTGCAAAACTCCATTATTTGCTGGTTTTGCGCATGCATTGCTTCAACCGAGAAGCCTAAAGGAAAAGGGAGAGAGAATCTGAGGAATGCCACAAGATAGAAAACCTCTTCATCTGGCACAACTGCTGAAGCCCTGTCACTCCACCTGAAAAATCCATGTCCACTTGCTTAAGGTGCTCTCTCTATCTATATATACATGAAAGTATACTACACAATCAAATAGAACATGGAATATCTTGAATGAGGTCACTGTTGTCCAATTTGGGGTGGATAGCAGTGTATAAAAGCACGACTTGGGGTCGGCACTCAGCCCATCCTCGGGCCGAGTAACTCGAGCTGAGTCCAAGTTACTAAGCCCGAGTAGGATCGGGGGTCCTGCAAGCCAAAAGTGTAAAAAAAAAATTCCAAAAAAAACGAAGGAAAAATATGTTCAAAGTAAAATTAAACAAAATACATCTAAATCAATTTGTGATGGGGTATTTTAGAAATAATCCAAAAAGATGAGAAAATGTAGAAATAACTCTGATTGAGCAAACACTTTCCAATCTTTACCAAAATGATAGAAAGACAAAAAAGCAAAAAAATACAAATAAATTTATTATATTTGTTATTTTTATAATTTTTTGTTTTTATTCTTTTTACTTTAAAGTTTAAACAATGTAACAGTGAATCTGAGAATAGTTTACTAACGTTTTTCCTCTGCTATAGTGGGATCTTGGCAGTTTGCCCTCCCCCAATTAAGTCCCACGGGGATTTTCATTTGCCCCAAATATGTTACATACATCCTCTTGGCCTAAAGTTAAGTAGCTCACTCAAAGAAATTTCGTAAAACAAATCTCGGAAATTGTCTTTCTAAATTTATTGAGCACAATCCATTCATTGGGCATCTAGATTTAAATTTTAAGAATTCAAAATAATTTTTGTCTAAAAGATTGTTAATCCAGGGGTTATGAAGGAACCTGCAAAGTTAGGGGCAAACAAATCCTTTTCAGACTTTCATCTCAAATGGACAACCTATATTCACTGCATTCTCTCTCTTGAAAAAAAAAAGTAAAGTTTCGGTTTTTAATTGTGTGCGTGTGTTTCTTCATTGGGACCAAGAATGTAAACACGAAATTATGTGGCTTAATGGGAAAAGGCGTTGGGACCGAGGTGGTAGCACCCCAATACCCTAGGTGGTAGCACCCGAATATCTTAGTCACTACGTTGTGATTTTTTATCCCATTGAATTATCTAAACAAAAAAATAAAAGAGGTTTCAATTCCCATTGAATTATCCAAACAAAAAAATAAAAGAACTCTGGGACTTAACAAACATCGCTAAAAGGCCCCAATATGGGCTTCCACAATATAACCCTAGGTCGATTTTTGTGACCATGGCAGGGAAATTTCACCTGAATTCACAGGAAGAATGACTTTTGAACAGCACCTCATGTAAATCAAAGTTTGCTTCTACATAGTCATGTTATTCATAATGCTTTTTTTTTTTTTTTTTTTTTGTCTTTCTTTTTTTTAAAATAGTCAAGTTTTGAAGCACTTTTCTCTTTTTGATAATCTTATTTTGGGAAGAAAAGAGTTGGTATAACTTTTTATGTTAGATATGAGTATGCAAACCTTGAGTTTGAGAAAAGGGCTGGGTCGTGGTGGTAGCACCCCCATAGCTAGTTACCACGTTCTCGTTTTCAATACTGCTGACACTACCCATAGACATCTTCAAAAAAAAAGAAAAAAAAACAAGTAACTAACTCCTTAATCTATATGAAAAAATGGGTAGGGGCCTGTCTTTCCCACTCAATTACCCAGGTGCGGTTTGTATAGAGCTTAGGCTCTAAACAATCAAATTAGAACCTACCTTCAAATAGTATCGAGAAATATGGTTTTAATACTGGCAATCTTTGTGATAACTTTAAAATATATTTTTATCTTTATTTATATAATTTAAAGCTTCAAAAGTAGTATAGATCGACTAATCTATGAAAACTTGAAAATCTTGAAATTGATGGTCCAAAAATGCTTTACAAAATACAACTATTTGAGCATCAAAACAACATCTTCCGTTGAAAGCCTCGGCTCTATATAAACTTTTCCCAAAAAAAAAAAAAAAAAAAAAAGAGTTTGTATACTCAGAATCCAAAAGACTTATTAATCAGTAGCGAGTAGGGGCTTTGAACTAAAGGACAGGATTTTCTACTTATTGGAGTTCAATGGATAAACGAGAATAGGCCCACCCACGCCAAGTCGCACTGTTTCTTTGAAGATCGTGCGGTCGAAATCAGCAATCCTTGAAACAGGCACCAAGATGTTGAGCCAAGGATGAGGAGCATCCCACGTGCCAATCGCACGTGCCCTAGCCTCAGAATAACTCACCCTACTCAAGAAGTCCAAATAGCTCACATCCACACTATACACCACACCTCCACTGAATCTTAGTGAACCCACCATTGCCTTCATCTTCTACATTTCATAGACAAAAATTTTAAACAATTATCCATTGTAAATAACAGAAAAAATAATGAGCATTACAAATGAGATAAACAGTGGAAAGCCAACTACTTGTTTGTTGATTTTGCATTTTTTTTGGGTGACTTGCTATCCCACCCTTAAATATGTGTGTGAAACTGAAAGCATCATTGCCTAATATTACCACTGATTTTTGTTTGATCAGAGTAAAAGAAAGTTCATATAATTTCCCCCCTTCTTAAAGATTTAAAAGTGGCATCTCTCTTTGTTTCTTTCATGGGATCAAGGGAAGATATCGAATGGCCGAATTTGTCGAAGGGTTTTTGCCATCATTTGCACCCCTGTATTGATTGAGAATAAAAATTGATACAGATCAATAGATGGATTCGGTATGAAAATAAATAACCTGGTTTGGCATTACATTAGCAATGTCAAAAACTAGAACCGTAAAATAAGTAGTCTTCTGTTTGAGGGGTTAGATCAGTGTTTTAAGAAAAAGGCATTAGGTATTTAGGGCACATATGGAATGTCTTGATTGGGCTTGTCGATTCTAGATGCGATGAAAAAATGAATAAATAAAATTTATAGAAAAAAAAAATAAAAGCCACCTAGTGGAAAGGAAATCTCCAAGGTTTCAATAGTTAACGTTACTTTCAAGGAAACATTAGGGTTTGCCTATTCGAGGCCGTCTAGCACCGAAAAGCCTCGCTTAGAGCAGTTTCAAGCGATTCTAAAGCTGCTCACCGACCTTTTGAAAATAATGTTCTTGCTTTTTCAACATCATGAGTTGAACTATGTTAGTTCTTACTTTGTCGATATCATGGGTTGAGTCTGCGGTGTTGTAGTTGATGGCCAGCTCCAAACAGTAACGAACGGTGGATGATGATGAGCTGTTCCATGCGGCATGATGATGATCATATGTATGGTGCGTGATCATGGTATTTGGGGGGATGGTGTCCCATCCGTCTATGGGGTCATCGCCTATGCACGCAACAAAACCCTCGATATAATCGAATACATGATGTGATGATGATGGCATGGATATAAGCATCTCTTGATCGCCCTTGAACTCCTCAAACTCCTCGTATATGGCCCTTATCCATCGTGTCTGCATTAATAACCATGAAATCCTTAACATTATCATTAATTCATTATTATAATGAAATCCTTAAAGCTGTCATTAAATCATTATTTTTTTTTTCTGGTGTAATTATTGGTGGCGTATTGTGATGGTGATGGTATTGGAATGCTGATAAAAAAAAAACCATGGTGTTTCTCTCTCTACCAGGTTTGGAAAGAGAATATCCCTACTTATCCTTTTGTTGAACACCTTTGCAATATGTGTCATAGAGAGAAAAAGCGTCCCATGTCCCCCTGTCCCTCTATCTCTAGGCCTTTTCTCTCTCTAGAATTGCGAGGTGACAAAGGTTGGTCTCTCTTTCGCTCTCTAGAATTGAGAGGTGACAAAGGTTGGTCTCTCTTTCTCTCTCTAGAATTGGGAGGTAACCAAGTTCTCTCTCTAAAATTGGGAGGTAACAAAGGTTGGTCTCTCTTTCTCTCTCTAGAATTGGGAGGTGACAAAGGTTGGTCTCTCTCTCATGGTTGGTATGACAGTGAGGATAGGGCTATGTTATCTTGTTTGATTTTTGAGTGTTAATAGTTAGGGCTATAATATCCACATTGAGAAGTTCACAGCTCAGTGTGCCCTTTCCTCCCTCAAAAAATGTTAACATTATGGCCCCGTTTGGTTGTCCTCCTTGCCATGCGACAACTTTATCTTGACTTGGCCTCTATTTATAGGAATTCATGTAAACACAAACTCACAAACTCTTGAATAGTTATAATCACTTTTAAACTCTCTCTCACTCTCTCTCTCTCTCTCTCTCTCTCTCTCTCTCTCTCTCTCTCTCTCTCAATACAGATGTTTCCATCTTAGTTTTCTCCAAACAGATGAGAACAGTTTGGAGCAAAGGACAAAGTTGACGACATTTGGGATATCTTGTGGAATCGGTGGACGTAACTAAACTCCCAATAATTTTCAAGTCAATAAATAAACTTATATTCTAAAATCATCCACCTCAATATACCAGCATACCCTAAATTGGGAAATGAAATAACAGCAAAAAAAAGATAGCTAAAAATACACCATTGACATCAACAACGGTGATGAAGTCCCAATAATCAGAATGTCAATTTTAGTATAATCAAGATTTTAAAAAATCAAGATGATTTAACTGTATCATTGTATGAAATAATTGGAAATGATAAAAATTACCCTTTGTGGAGCTGGTTGTATAGCAATTCTAGCTTTAGTGATTATTCCAAATTGACCTAAACCCCCCAAAGCTCCATAGAAGAGGTCTTCCTCCTCAGTATGAGAGCAAGTAATTACTTCTCCTTTTCCTGAAATCACATTGAGAGCTCTTATTTCATAAACGAGATAAACCCAACAAAACAAATCAAGAAAAACCCTCTAGAGTAAGCCTAGGGGTGGCAATCAGGTCTGGTTGACCCGAACTGGCTCCAGGTCCAGCATGGACCCTTTCGCGTTGACCCGACACGATCTGTTGGCCTCAGATACTGAAGAAAGGAAACAACTTTTAAGTGCAATGGCTATTACCTGTGACAATCTCCATTTGCAAAACAGTACTAATCTGAGGCCCATGCCTAAAGGCCTGCCCACTAATCCCAGCTTGTGAGAGGGTCCCCCCTATAGAGAGAGAAAGATAATCAGTCCAAGAAACAGGTGCAAATCCAAGTTTAAGAGTGGCCTTAAGCACATCAATCCACAGCTCTCCAGCCCCTGCCTCAACATAGGGATTGTCTCTAGAGAGAGAAACCTCTATACCCTTAATCCCCCTCATTTCCAAAACTACCCCTCTATGAGCTTGAGCCTGACCATTGGTGCAGTGACCATTGCCCCTTGCAGCCACTGTTAACCCTGAAACAGAACTCAAACCCACCTTTATGACATCCACTATGTCCTGAACAGAGCCTGGTTCCACCACTGCACCTGGTTTTCTCACTCTAAAACCCCCAAAATCTTTACTAGCCCTTAGGGTTTCATTGAAACTCAATGAGCCATGAAGGTTGAGGCTTGTTAGGGACATGTAGTCATGGCTTGAGAGATCACACGGTTGGGAATTCTTGCAGTGGACTTCATTCTCCTCCATAAGGAGAACCAGCATGAGGAGGTGTTTAGAGAGAGAAAGTGAACTTAAAAGGGCCATTTTTTTTTTCCTCCAGCTATGGTAACGTGAGTAGATAGAGAAACTGAGAAAGCAGCTCGAGGAGATCTTTGGAAAGGGTACAGGCGATATACTTTCCCTCCCCTGTCAGGGTTGTCTGTACTTTTGGGCTTTATTTCTGTCAGCAGGTGTCAATCTAGGTCTTTCAAACTGTAGAGCGGGGGCATGGGCTTTTTCTAGAGAGAGAAAGAATTAGGGGTGAAAGGACAAGAGGGAGGATTACATGCAAGATCGTGGTTTTGGACCCTTTGATAACGCCAATCATTGCTATTGACGAATGGCTCACGACGAGGAATCATAGTGGCATCATGGGGCTGTTTTTGGCAATCCCACTTGTGACTTAAGTTCTCCAAAAAAAATATTTGCACTATGTTTTAAGAGTATATGTCATTGAATTCTTAATTTTTTTTCAAAAATACCAAAGGCTCTATTTATAGGTGGAAAACGCTCTATTTATCGGTGGAAATTGCAAAGAAGATCAGCATAACTGTTTGTTTGTCTTCTTTCTTTCTTTTTTTTTTCCTTTTTTTTTTTTTTTTTCAAAATTACCCTGTCGTTTGAGGACATCTTCGGACTGAATTTTAATTTTTTAATTTTTTTTGTGAGTAAGACATTGCCCTAAAGCTTAGAGTATTGCCCTACTAACAAAAAAATCTAAACAAATTCGGACCAAGGATTTCATCCTCATATCAAAAGATAATTTTGAAAAAAAAAAAACGTAGATTGACTGATCTTTTTTTCTAATTTTTGTCTATAAACAAAACATTTCATATTTTAGAAAAACATTTAGAGTCCGTATGTAAATCACTCAAGTTTGAATACAGGATTCCCTCTCTCTCCTTCCTCTGTTGGAAAAATGCTCTCACTCTCTCTCGGTCTTTTAGCTCATCTTGTTATGTTGGGAAAGATCTCCTTCATTTCTCCTTATTGGATGTCGTTTTCATGGTGGAAAGTTTTCGTAGTTGGAATTTATAAGGGCTTTTCTCTCTCTTGTTTGTTTAGAGAGAAAATCTCTCCATATTTGTTTTGAGATTAGACCAAGTTTAATGAGGTTTTCCTATGTAGGGTAAGTCTCTCTCTCTCTCTTTTGTTTTTTCTTTGACAAGTTGCTGGATCATTTTTTTATTCGTTGTTTAATAGTGGGTGGGGTTTAGACCATATTTAAGGAGATGTTTGCCCCTTTTTTCCCATTTAGAGTAAACCTTCTCTCTTCTGTTTCATTTTCTCTTACTTCTTTCTTTTGGAGAACTTTTGACTAATATTACATTGTGTATGCATGAAGAGAGAGAACGAGAGGTGATGGCTAAAGGGTTTTAGAGAGAGAGTGGTGTTGGCTAAATGGGGTATAGAGAGAGACAGAGTGGTGTTGGGTAAAGGGGGTTTGTGTGTACGGTGGGGAGGGTACATCATGGTTTGCGGCCAAATGTGAAGTGGAAGGATTTGTTGGGGTTTTACGCCTCAGAGAAAAGAAGAGGGAAAACAGAAAGGTGTGTGTTGTATGAAATGGACGTTCTCGGGAAGGGTTTAGTGCTATAACTGCGGGTGTACACTTAGAAAATGACTTGCTTCGTTGTTGCCATGCTGTTACTACACAAGTGGACACGCAGAGATTTGAATGCGAGTCCCTTGCACTGTTGAGAAAGGGTAACTTTGTACGAGAGAGACTTTGCACTAGAGAGAGAATTTTGCATTAGGAGAAGAGAGAGAGAGAATTTTGCATTAGGAGGAGAGAGAGAGAATTTTGCATTAGGAGGAGAGAGAGAGAGATTGTGGGGTGGGTTAGAAGTGAAGTTTCATGACTATGCACCAGTGTTTCACTACTCGGGCGAGCCAACCCGGACACGTCCAAGTAACACGGGCTCACCATCCAGTACCCTCGGTAGTCAAACCTGGGGACCTAAAAAAAAAAGAAAACCCTTATATAAGGATGCAATCTTATAATGTAGAGCTACATATGCACCTCAAAATTTTGTCGGAAAAAATAGTTTTAATGTTGAAAAAGCCTTTGATTGATCATCTCGACATCGAGATATATGACCATGAAAAATAAAATGATTTTAATTCTCAAAAATAGTTTATTTTACAACGTATTATCTACCATCCATTTTCCAGATTTTCATATGTTTATAGATCTACTTGATTTTAATCATTTTTTAAATTTAAAATTTTATAATTAGATATAAAATAGATTTTGAGATAATCCTAAGAATATTTTACATCAAAATTATATACCATGATAAATTTTGAAAGTGCACCTTGCCTCTACAGCTACGGATGCATCCGTATGCCAACTGCACCCAAAACAAATTCTAAAAAAATTATAAATATCCAAAAATAAAATGTATTTGATTTTTAAAGAACATGTATTTTATTTTTTATATATTTTCTATCATTTTAGCAAGAAATGAAAAATGTTTCGGTTATGAAAACTTATTTTTACATTTTTCCCTTCTTTTTGGATTATTTCTAAAATATTCTTAGTCACAAAATGATTATTTCAAAATTCATTTTTTACTAATTTTTTAACATCATCTAGATGTATTTATTTTAATTTTATTTCGAACATATTTTTCATATTTTTGGGATTTTTTTTTTTTTTAACATTTTTTTACCTAACCAGAATCTGGCAGACTCAAGCCGAGTAACTTGGAACTCGGTCCGGGTTACTGGGCTTCTCGGGCTCAGTCAAATTCCATCCCAAAGTCCTGGTTTCCTGCTACCCACTGAAACTCCACTTTGCCCAAGAAAGGGAGGGATTTCTCGATTTTAACAATCCCACAAACAGAAATTTGCACTCGTGATTGCAGTATAATGTTATTTGCCCAAGAGGGTGAAACAGACAGAGGGAGAAAGACAGATTTTGCAATTTCAATGATGGAAGAGAGAGAGAGAAGGAAGTCATAATTTTCAGGACAATACCATCATTTCCAAATGGCAAATCATTATTGAAAAAGGAGAACGACGACCGCTGTCTTGGTCAATGTGGTGTCCAGCCAGCATTGAAAATGAAAGCCCTCAAATCCTTGGCCAGAGAGGACACAAATGACAATTAGAGCACCTTCAATTTACATGATAAGGTTAGTAATAATACATTATCTTGTTGCACAATGCCTTAAGGGAAATGTTTATATAAGTATCTAACTATATGTTATTGATCATGAGAAATATAGGTACGAAGAGAAAAAGAATTTCAAGCCCTAAAAATTGAACGTCTTATAACAAGTTTTCTAAACTCTTTATTTTCAAGATTTTCAAGTGTTTGTAAATATATTTTGTCAAAACTTTTTCTGAAATTTAAATTTCATAACTAGAGATATAAATAAATTTTCAACCCATCATAAGATTTCCAACATTGAAACTACATCTCCACTCAAACTTTAGGGATATGCCTTACTTCTATAGTATAGGGAGCCCACCTTATACAAACCTAACCAATGCCTTAATTCATTAACTTTTATGAATAAATATAAAGGCACGGTTAGCATTGTGGCCAAGGCCGCACATGTACAAATGCGGGCTTGGCAATAAATATAATTTAATCCTAATTTTTAGACACTATATAATCTTTAACATGGAGATCATAAATATGAAAAAATAAATAAATTTTGAAAACTAGAAATAATAATTATATTAATAAAACATTTGAACCGTTAGTTACTGTTGTTTTTGATAGACTACCTATTTGCATGCATCTTTAAGATGGATGGTTTATACCTCTGGACTGCATACTATACAAATACGATCCAGCCTGCATGAAACAATTCCTCTAAATATAATACACGTGCATAATGGAAAATGCATATTCTACCGCCCATTTACATCAACAGACGATGTAGATGAGCTACTATTCCACTTTCGAGAGGAATCACAATTCACCTCAACCATATGTTCACAAGTGTGGACTGTGTGGTTGAATTGTTGTGTATTCTATACACACAACATGTATTGTGCAATGTGCTCATTTTGAATGGGAAGAATTTAAAGGATATTCTAAGCTCCCTAACCTCCAACCATGGTCAGGTGGTGGACCACACAGGTCTCCACTATCCAACACTGCGTGAATGGTGGATCTTCCTAGGATGCGTACCACATGTCCCACGAGAGAAAACCTACTCTTCAATGCTGTTTTCCACTTCTTTTTAGAGTGAGATGCGCTTTTCTGCTTCGAGGAAATCGGGTTGCGTACAATTGTACTCCTATAAGTTGGGTTTCTTGTAGTTTCCTTAGTATTATCCCAACCGTCCAATGTCAATAATGGATGATTTGTATGATGTGAGGTGGAGTCAAGTTTTTTAAATAGAATTTTACATTATAAGATTATTTACTTTTGGTACAAAAAAATCATAATCTCTTTTAACCATTGAAAGTGAAATCAGAAAAAATTACCATGCATTGCCATAATGGAGAAATTTTACTTTGAAAATTTTTTTTGGTAAATTAGTAGGGGGAGAAGGCCCTCTACCTATATTTTGCACTAATAGATAAAATAGAAAAACTTAAAATCATATTAAGATACAACCCTTTCATAGGGCACCTGTCCTAAATCGTAGGAAAGTAACAAAGAGAAAATTCAGAAATTCTGGAGGCCAGGCTTTCCATATAGTAGCAGCCAGGATAGAAGTAATTCTCTTTGCAAACGCATTACCAACCATGTTGGATTCTTGAAAAATATGTGAAATCTGCCAAATATTACCGCACGAGGAGAGTCTATAGATGCAATTAGCAACAATTGTGTGAAGCAACAATGACGGCAACAAATAGAATCCATCAAGAGCAAAGAATCACTCTCAATAATTAGTGGAAAGCAATGGATCTGACTAGCAAGATCAATACCTGCTTCCAACGCAATGAACTCAGCAAAATTATTAAATGCAATCCCAAGAGGTTTTGCAAAAGCAATAATAAAAAGACCATTACTACAACGCAGAATGCTTCCACTACTGGCTATGCTTGGATACTGAAAAGAAACCTCATCAATGTTAAGCTTAAATAAACCAACAGGGAGAGGAGTGCAAGAGACTTGAAGAATGATGCAAGCCGTTTGCGAACGCTATTGTATTGCAAGATTTTGTATAAGTGGCCTTTAAGAGGTTTGGACAGATCATGATTTAACATTAGCAAGTTCTCTCACGTAACATGTGGTGATTTAACATTCGCAAGTTCTCTCACGTAACATGTGGTGCGTGTAATTGAATCTTCTTTTTTAGGGGTAGTTTAGATACTTGACAATACATTTCTTGAAATGTATTATGTAGAGCTCTGATACCACTTGTTGTGCGTAAAAGCTTTAAACCTAATGAGTTGATTTTTGACAAATAAAGTACGAGAAATAAAATATGAAATATACACCACAAGAACACAAACACAATAACACAAAGATCTACGTGGTTCACCCAAGAGGGCTACATCCACGGGCACGACAAACATAAATCCACTATACCAATTAAAGTTATATCAAAAATTTTGGATCAAACCTCGATAAACTCACAGTCGAGTAAACTCTTTTAAACCTGCTCTCCCAAACAGCACCATACCAATTCTCTCGTCTCTATTCCGTAGCTAGACCACTGTCTAGGAGGAGAACAACTTTGAGAGCAAACTAGACTTTATCTTATTAAAAGGGGAAGCAACCCAAAATCTCCATAAGCATCGCTTATCTACAAGAAACCAACCTCTCACTTTGCAGGAGTCTCCAAGAGGCATGATCAATGTTTCTCTTCACAGAAAGCTCATGGTTTGGGTTTTTGGTAAGGCAATAAAGGTTTCAAATGCAAGATTTGAGGTACAGAAATTTGATGAAAACACTATTTTTCAGTAAAAAAGATGAAGAAATTTATTTAGCAAAGGATGAATAATTTACGAAGCTATCTAATGGATGTTGGCATAGTGAGCAGGTAATTTTGATATCAAGGTGGAGATTGTTGTTGGATTTTGTGCTATCCAAAATCACCAACATAAAGAAATCTCATATTTTGTGGGATCGATTGATAGATCCATATTATGCGGGATTGAGATATTCCCATATTATATGGGACTTCTATTAATCAATTAGATATTCTTTAAGAGTTGGTTATTGGGATAAGTTCTATTTGGATTAGGATGAACTTGAAGGCTCATATTTAAAGAGATAAATATTAGTTTCCCATAAAAGAAGGAAAAGAAAGGCTTGTGAGCCTTTTTTTATGAGTCTCTTTTCTCTATATAATGGGCTATTTTTAGAGAGAGAATGTGTGCCCCATTTGGGTCACCGTATGGGAAGGGTGGTTTCTCTAGAGAAAGAGGGAGCTAGAGCTTCCTATGCATAGGATGCAATTTCCTCCTAGAGAGAAGAAAGCTTCATTTGGACCAAAAATATTGTTATGGTGCCTTTTTTAGACTCCCGAAGATTGAGAGATTTGTTTCTTGTAGAGAAGCTGTTCTCATAGAGATTTTGGATTGTTTCCCTTTTTAGTAAAAGAGAAAGTCAGTTTCTCATTGCTCTCACGTCTCTATTTGGTGTTGTCGATATTGTCAGAAGTAAAGATAATGGATGGAGAGTTGTTTAAAAGGGTTTGCTCGACTTGGGATTTTTGTCGAGGTTTGTTCCAAAATCGATCTTTGATGTAACTTTTATTGGAATACTGAATTTCAGTTTTCCGTGCCCATGGATGTAGCCCTTTTTAGGGTAAACCACGAATATCTTTGTGTTCTTGTGATGTGTATTCCATATTTTATTTCTCGTACTTTAAGTGTCAAAACCCATCGGGTTTAGTGCTTCTGCGCATAACAAGTGGTATCAGAGCACAACATATGACACATTTCGGGCATTTGGATTGAAATTTTGGGACGGAAAAGTATTTCCACCCGTAATTATTTTCCTCATTTCAAGCCAAAAATAAAAAAATATGTATCATTGTCTTTATCCTCTTAAATAGATTTCCAGCCCGATTTCCCCATTTTGGAGACGTCCACTTTATAAAATGCAATTAATTCCATAAAAACACCCCCACGAATTAAAGAGAGAAACTATCTTAATTTTTATGTTTTAGTAGAGAAAGTACCTTAAAATTCTAGAGAGAGAAACTCTTTCTAATTTTAGAGAGGGAAACTATCGAAAAATTTTAAAGAGCGAAATTATCTCAAAGTTTTTAAAATGAGAAACCATTTTAGATTTTAAATTTTAGAGAAAAAATATGTTAAAATTTTAGAGAGAGAAACTAGTGGCTGCAAGTGCTTTGATGCAACATCAAAAAGTTTGAGAGGGCTTTTTGCTCTTACTTTGCCAATGGTAGCCAAGTCTTATCAAAGCCCTTGTTGTTGAGGGCTTTGACATTGCTACCTATCAACGTAGCGAGTGCTTTTACTAACTCAAATCGCTCGGGGTGGCTAAACATCTATTGGGCTGGAGCAAAAAGGACTCTTTACTACTAAGATTTTTTTATAAGAAAGTAAAAGAAAGTAATTGACTTGGGCTTTAGTGGTAATAGATGTTTAAAAATTTCAAAGAGAGAACTAGTGGTTGCATAGGAGAGTTAACATGCAATTGTGCAGATTTTTTGGATTGATTCTATTAAAATGAATTAAGGTGGGAGTTAGTTGATCTGTTTAAGGATAGAAAAGCTATTGGTTTCAAATAGGTCCTAAAAAATATAAAGCTAGATTGGTAGTTAAAGGGTTGACCCAAAAGGTATAGATTCTCGTCTAAGGGACTTCATTTATGGAGAACTCTTATGGCAACAACTTTATGGAACATGTGGAAGGAGATGGATGGAAGGGCTTTTGAAGGACACTCTAAAGGCTAGGTACAATTGAGATAGTCGATAATGACCTCTATTATAGTGTGGGCACAAGCAATGCCGGTCTTCAAAGAGGTCCCCAAAGAGTTCTTCCAATCCAACCTCAAGGGTCTCCTAAGGTTTAAGGTTAAAATCCCTATTGAACAGTCCACATGGTTGCCACTTGCAGAAGGGTTAAATTCAACTTTGATAGAAGAGTCAAGGAGGATGGGCAAATAGTTGGTTGTGGTGGACAATTAAGGACAGCCACAAATAGGTTATTTGGACATATCATGGTAAGCTAAGTCCATGCACAACAAAGAAGGCTGAGATATGGCCCATCAAGTATGGAGTTATTAGATTGGAACAATCTCAACAGAGAATGATAAATGAGGGAGACTTGTTGAATGCCATTACCTGATGTAAGGTGTTAACTAATAACTATGAAGTGAGTGTTTTTCATTATGTTCACTTGGGGAAACGTTATATATTTATACACGTGTTTGAATGCTTATGTACGCGTTGTGGCATTCAAAATAGGCATTTGTTTACAGCCCTATCTTATCCTATACAAACAAACTAATCTCATTCAAACCACAAAGAGTTTTTATCTTATCCTAATTTACAAAGAGATACACACTGGATATTTTCAACGATGTATTTTTTAAAATTCCCCCTCAAACTGATGGGGTTGTAAAAATATCAATTTGCCCATCAAATAATCATGACGCCCTTTAGTCAAGGTCTTAGTGAAGTATCAGTAATATGTTCTTTGGAATGAATATGGGGTAGTGTCATTTCTCCTCGTTCAAACTTTTCTCTAACAAAAGGACAATCTATCTCAATATGCTTTGTTCGATCATGGAAAACTGGCAAACTTCACTGCGCTTTCATTATTACAAAATAAAGGAGTTAGGGAAACTGAAGTGGTGCCAAGATCTGCTAGAAGTCACCTCAACCAGATAATTTTTCCACATGTATAAGACTTCAACAGTGTAGGCTATTTCTTAGATTTCTAGGAGATCAAAGAAGTGCCAAGAGAGACACAATAGCAGGAAATGGAATAACATGTGCCGGGAAAACCAGCATAATTGACATCTGAATATGCCCTCAAGACTAAGGACGAAGATCTATCATATAAAATAGTTACGTCAGTTGTGGATCAAATATAGCGCATAATGCGATGAACAATCTGAAACAAACTGACTGACAAGCTAAACAACCTGAGCTATATCTAGTCATGTCTCACAGAAACGGTTCCGATAAGTCCCTATGCAGGAAGGCATTCTTGACATTCATCTAGAAGACATCCCAATTTCGTACTACAACAATGCCAATCAAATTTGGTACACTGGTCATTTAGTAACTAGCATAAAAGTCTCATCATAGTGGAGGTCATGTTCCTGATTATAACCCTTTGCGACGAACTTAGCTTTATATCGATCCAATGTTCCATCAAACTTTAATTTTACAGTATAGACTCATTTGCTCCCTACCACAATATGACATCTGGGAAGTGGGACAAAATCCCAGGTAAGGTTTTCTTCCAAGGCCTCAATTTGTTTATGCATGGTTTGACTTCACTCTGCACTTTCTGCTGCTTGTTTGTAAGAACTAAAAATGCAGAATGGGTCAAGTGTTGAAATTAAAGAAAGATAAAAAAATGGCTTAGGAACTCAAGTGGAGCGTCATAACTCCAATGGGGGTAGGACGTGGTATAGTACCTGGTTCCGGAGGTGGTGGTAGAGGCGTAGCTAGGGAAGCTCTTACCTGTTGTCTAGATTGCTACAAATTGTTAAAAAAATAACGACAAAATAATGCTCATGGATGAATTCAAGGGCAATAATTTAGATGAACAAGAATTTTTGAAAAAATATGGAATATTTTTTAAAAAAATAAAATTTCGGGATACTCTCAATTTCTTAACTTCTCAATCATAGTAACGATATCTTTTTTTTCTCTTTCCATTTCCGACAAACATGCATTTGACATACTTAGCATCTAGCTTAGATTGCTCAGATGGTGGAAGAAAAACAAAACATGTACAAGCAAAGGTTCGAAGTATAGGTGGATGCCCAAATAATTTCTCAAGTGGTGAAGTATCATTCAATACAAAAGTACACAACCTATTAATTAAGTATCCATGAGTTAAGAAGGGCTCTGCCCAAATTACTTTATGCATATTTGAATGAAGAAGAAATGCCCTAACAACCTCTTGAATGTGTCTGTTTTTTCTTTCTGCAAGACCATTTTGTTGTGGTGTATGTGGACAACTTCTTTGATGTAAAATTCTTTCTTTACCAATTAAATCTTTGAATGTTTCTAACATATATTCTCCACCTAAGTCCGTGCGCAAAATTTTTACCTTCCTTGAATGCCTGTAAGGCATAGATTTTCAATGACAAAAATATGAATATCTAGACCAATCATCAATGAAGGAACAAAATAAAATTTTTCGGTTAATCAAACGATGGGTGCAAGTCTCCATACATCACGATGAACTCAATCAAAAGTAGAAATGGCCCAAGTCATACTAGAATTGAAAGGTAAAGTCATAGCTTTGGCAAGAACACGATCTTCACATGATTTATCTAGCACAACCTTAGTATCAGTTTTATTCAATAAGGTACTCGAAGAAAATAAATAAGTTAAGTTCAAATTATGAGGATGATCTAAACGATAATGCCAAAGTCACAAAAGTTTATTTGCATAATCTATTTTAGAATCGGAAGGAGAAAAAAAGAACTAAGGAGATATTGAGTCGGTTCTGAAGTCGAAAACAAAGAGTTCCCCCTTTTACGACCTTCCCCAATCATCTTCCCGGTCCATAAGTCTTGTATCAAGCATCCAGAAGTGGAAAATGAGACAATACAATTTCGTTTGACAAGTTGAGCAACACAAATTAAATTAATTGAGAGACTAAGCACATAGAAAACATTAGAAAGATATAAAGCTAGAGAGTTAGAAGGTTAAATGAACCAACTTACGCTATAGGGAGTGATTGACCATTTGCAATATGAATGCCCTAAGTGCCTTTATATAAAACAACTTGTTTTAAGAATGTCAAGTTGTCGGTCATATAATTGGAAGCACCAGAATTTAATACCCAAAAAGTTTGAAGATCAGCCTTACCAAAACCAGAAACAATGGAACGCTTGTATGACTTGTTGAAGAAGTTCTGGTGTAAAAAAAGGCGACTGACTTTGATAGGGAATGGATAACGTTGCAGGCACAATAGATGCGACTGCAACATAGGCTCTGGGAAGTTGCTTCTTAGTTTGAGGTCATTTTCAGCACCCAGTGATTAGGTCTCCAAAATCCTTGCAATAATTGTAGACATTTGGTAACACTAAACTGTATTCATATCTTGATTTTTCCCTTAAATTGAATTAGCTAAAAGCGCATAAGCTCTCAAAGAATCGACATGGATTGAAAGTGACTTTAAGCAAGTCTCTTCCGCAGTAGTTCAGAAAGAATTATATCAATGTCATGGTTACCTTCCCAATTGAGAAATGTGGCTCACACATGCTCAAACTCAAACTATAGTTTCATTAAAAATTGTCGAGAGAGCGATTGTTGCCTAAGTTTGAGTATTGTATCAATAGCCCCTGTAGGAACCTCTACATCTATCATATCTATTTCATTTCAGATTAACGTCATTATAAAATAAAATTCTTGAATATTTTTTTATCCTTAATTCGAAGAGCTTAATTCTTGCTTAAGTTACATTCTTACCTCATTGGATTGTTGATATATGCGATTAAGATACTCCCACATAACTTTTGTTATGTACAAAGGACTTAGATTGATAGCAATAGAGCTCTCAAGAGACTCTATGATCTTTGTCTTAACTTTTTGTATTATTTGTAGTCTATTTGGAAATAAGCCCATTCGTCGGTTCAACAACAGAACTATCGATGTAGCTCCATAATTCTCGACCTTCCAAAAAATTTTGTCCATTGGAGGCCCACAAGAAATAGTTTTGTCCATTAAATTTAAAAGGTTATGGGAATCCATTGTTGTTTGGATGATACTATATTCTGACAAGGGGGTAAAATAAATCACAACAGAAACCTCCATAAGAGGAACTTTTCCTTAGAGAAAGAAAATGATCGAATAAGAAAAGGAAAATAAACCTACAGACCAGTCAACAAGAGGATAACCCACCAAGACAAATCCCTAGAATAACAAAGAAAAAAAAAAAAGACAAACCCAAAAAATGAATTCGTCTTAGAGGGAGGAAAAAAGCCATCAAAGCTACTCCACAAAAAAAAAAAACAATAACCCATCTGCTAGAAGTAGACTGATGAAAGTAGGGCCAAGCAATTTGGCTAAAATAAATGACGGTGATAGATGGATACAAAGTAATCAAAGGAAGGAAATAACCCACAAAAAAAGGTGCCAACAAATTAGACTCACTGAAGAAACATCGAGGAGGTTCCACTAAAATTTGACATAGACGGGGTTCCAGCAAAATGGACTCACATAAAGGAGTGTCGAGGAAGTTCCGCTAGAAAACGACAAAGATGCAAAACAACAAACTAAGAGGTAGCAACGAACTCAGAAGTAGGAGAGTTCTAGTGCAGCACCGGGTTTAACAGATAAATTTCCAAACTTTCAAGGATGAAGGAAACAAATCTGGCGATTTCACAACACAATATCCCAACAAAGTTATAAGAGAAAGAGAACCAGTTAAAGGAAAACCCCAATAATATAGAACTGCTCTAATACCATGTCAACTAACAAATAGAGTATTTTCACTGTGTTCACTTGGGGAAACCCCATATATTTATACTAGTGTTTGAATATGTATATGCACGTAATGGCCTTCAAAATATGAATTTGTTCAAGCTTTATCTTATCCTATACAACAAACTAATCTTCTTCAAACTACAAAAAGTTTTATCGTATTCTAATCTACAAAGAAATACACGTTGGATGTTATCAATGATGTATTTCCTAACACAGGGAACCATAGAAGACAACATGGAAGTGGAGCCAAGTTGTTGAAGATATATTATATGCTTTGTAGGGTCGATAGGTGGTGTTCAATCTCATTAATAGAGAATGTAATGGTGAAGCTGATATGCTAGCTAAGGAGGCTCCTATAGGAGTGCTTTTCTTATGGACTCCCACTTTCCTTTTTCTTTTATTTCTACTTGAACTTGTAATGCTTTTATTATAGTGAAAACGTCATTAACATTAAAAAAAAAACAGAAGACAAAGTTGACATACCAGTTAAATGTTTTTGGGATAATTGGGTTTCCATCTCATTAATTAAGAATGGGGTAGCATATTGAAATTGCTTATCTTATTGAAAAAAAATGAAATAACTATGGGTTATTTACCATTTGCTAATATGATTACCACTCCTTTAATTAAATGCTAAAATATTTTTAAGGGAAATGTTTGGATACTTCCCTACGACATAGAAGATGTATACTCCCTCCCCCGACCCATTCAGCCGTCCAATTTACATCGAATGTGCCACAGACCATTTTCTAGATCTGATGCCTCCGAGTATTTTATTTTTAGTTTTTTCTCTAAAAATTGTATGAATATAAAATTTGGTATATGGGGCGTACCTAAAATAAATATTAAACTGAATTTTTAGATAAAATATAATGAAAAAAATATCCCTTTGATATTTTAAGGGTATTTTGATCATTTTATTTTATTGATAATATTTTTTATATTTTTTACAAGTGCGAGTTTAAGAAAGGAGTGGATGCTCAAAATTTGGTGTCAAAATATTTTATAAAAAATTAAAAATAAACTAGTTTAGAGACATGGCATTGTGATTGGGGCCATCTCAGCTGTCCATTCATAATGGACCGTGGACGGTTGGATAGAGGGAAGCATATAAGTTTTATACAGTAGGAAAAGTATAGAAAGCTTTCCCTTTTTAAAGCATATAACATCCAAATCAGAAACTCCAAAAGGGATAGTTTTGATGTATTGATATGAGAGAAAAACTATATTAGTGAGAAAACCCCCATGACAAGACTATGAATGATTTTTAGGTCATAAGGTGTATAACTACACTAGCGAATAAAGCCTCATGACAAGGATATGCTCATAAAATCTATTAGGCGGCATATGCTTTAAGGTATATTAATAAATTCAGTCCTCATGGCAAAGGCCATATATTTTTTATTTAAGGAAAATTATGTATATATCCGTTATAGTTTCCGTTATTACTGGAATATTTGTTTTTTTCACTTCATAACGAAATTTTTTAAAAGAGACTGTTTTACCCCTTTTCGGTTGTTGAACAACCGAATTCACTGGATTTTCGGTTGTTCAAAAACCGAAAATAAGCTAATTTCGATTTTTGCACAACCGAAAAATCGCAGGGCTCACTTAAACTTTTGGTTCAACACTTTGGCGCTCCACCTTCCCTTCTCTGTGATTTTTTCTCTCTCTCTCTCTTACCTCTATCACAAGAAAAACTATTGTTTAGATTTGGTTACAAGGTTTTTGATGGATTATAACTGCATTTGACGGATTTTAAAAGCATTTGACCGATAACAAATATGTAGTGAAGATATGTATATAATGATTTGTTGTTCGATTTTAGAAGTGTACATTATATAAGATTATGATTTAGGGTTTCACACTTGAGTAGAAGAGGTCGATTTAAGGTTTATGTGATAGATTTCATAGTTCTACAAGTATGACAATTTGTTTGAGTCAAATTTAGTGTTTTTAAGAAGTGTAAACTTTTGGGGTTTTTAAGAAGTGTAAACTTTTGGGTTTTTAGAACTTGAAATTTATACATCAGTTATTGAGTTAAATTTGCCTTTTAGCTGCCAATTTTAGTGTATTTGGAACTAAAAAATTATATGGATTGATAAAATCACAATTTTTTGTTGAAAATTATGTGGTTTTTTTTATATGTAATTCTCACTATTTTCTGGTAAAAAATGGCAATAAGACTCTGATTTTTCTTGTGTTCCAATTTTGGTGATGGGTACTTTTAGTTGGTTGTGGGGTTTGTAGTTTGTACCTTTGGGTGTACAAAAGTGACTACCCATTTCAACTTTTCCTCTTTGCAATGAAGGATATATGATAGATAGCACCTTGAGGAGTGTTTGGATCCATAGAGAGCTCTTATGGTGTAGTGTTCTCACAAGAGATATCTAAAACTAGTTCTTTTGCCATCTAAGAATCATTAACTGTTAAGCTTGTGTCATTTTTCCATGCAAGAATCATTAACTGCCAAGCTTGTGTCATGTTGCCATGCAAGAACCATTAACTGCCAAGCTTATGTCATTTTGTCATGCAAGAATCATTAACTTCCAAGCTTGTGTCATTTTTTCTCATTTATGTTCATTTGATGTAATTGGAGCTCATAAGTGACTATGTGCTACACTGAATATTCGATCTACATTGAATATGTGCTAGAAGTGGTGAATATTGTTGAAGTTTATATTGATGTTTTTAAATGTCAAAAGTGTATTGATTTATTCTACATTTTTTTGGGCTAATTTGGCCTTATCAAGCATGAACATAAAATTACTATCTATATTTGCAAGAGACAAAATATTGTATGATGCTTTGAAGTGCAAAAACTAAAACTTACCTAGCACAATTGACTTTGATCCATCGAGTTGTTATCTACAATGACTATCCAATGGAGAGATACAACCGACTTTGAAAGAAGGATGATAAACTTGTATAGTGCATGAAAAAAAACCTAAATTCATATCTTACAATTTATTGTTAACTTTGATATAGTGTTATCGTAGTAAAGAGCTGATTTAATTTGTTGATAGATTGAGTAGCTTAAAAATGGAGATTTGTATCTGTTTATGATGTATGTATTGAACATTTGCCAAATGCTTAGGGTTTCAGTGAATATGAATCGTGTCCATCCAGATGGGGGATACCCAAGAAGTCCTCAGGACCGTAGTTTGCTGCAGCTTCATCCAGAACATTCACCCTATTTCATTTGAGAATGACAAATATATACATATATTCATCTGCCCTTTCTATTAGTTTGTTGTTTTTCAATAAATTTTAGTCTGGTTTAAACATCATATGGGAAGTACATGTATACATATTGAGACTCATATGTTTTCTATTTGTTGTATTCCAAGAAAAACTAGAAATTAGAATCGATAAAAAGACTTCCCATTTAAACGATTGGCATCTAACCGATGAGCAAGTTCAATCAGTGAACGCTTCTGGGTTGGGTGCTCTATCTATTATCCAGCCACATCACATTGATCATCCTTTGATCGCAGCCAATGCAGAGAAGTGGTGTTCTGAGCCCAATTCATTTCATTACAACATTCAAATTGGTGAAATAACACCCACATTATTTGATGTTTATGAGATATTGGGACTGGCTGTGGATGGCAACCCTGTTACATGTCGTCCTATTAGTGACCTCTGAGAGTTCATAGAAAACAATTTCGGTATAGTCCCCACTGAAGGCAACTTGACAGTCATCAAACACTTATGGTTGAAGGCCAACTTTCACACATTGCCACCTGATGCAACCCCTGTACAAGTTAATTCTTTGAGGATATTGAAGAAGCCAACAGATATGCTTGGGGTGCTGCAACCCTCGCATATCTTTATCGTTTCCTTTGAAAAGCTTGTACTTTCAAGCAAGACATTTTAGTGGCTCAACCACTCTTATGCAAGTAAATTATATTTTTGTATCTGGCATAAGCATAATAGTTTAGACTACTTTCCAAAAAAAATATTACTTAGCATATCTTGATATAATGCAGTGCTGGTCTTATAAACATATTATGCATATGAGGCCCATACTGCATAGTTCTCATGTACCACTTGAATGTTCTCATGTTGCTCAGGTAAAAGAGCATTACGCCAACTGTTGACAAAAGATAGAGTGTAAGATGAAGCAACAATTTCTACACATAAAAGTTTTAAATAAAGCAAATTGGAGATGAAAAAGTAAATTCTAGATGTACCTATTCCTTGCAAATGGGCCATCCCCAATAGGTTATGTTGTTCGAAATTTCATAGATCTCCATTCCGGCTCTATTGTAGAGGAAATGCATACAACAATACTCGAAGACTCCCCTCCCAACATAAAGATACATTTATATCATCACTTACATCAATCAATTCAAGGCCACTAGATAGACTTATGTTGTGGTAATAATAGTCAATTTGTTTGGATCACACGATGTTAAATTTCCAAAACGACTTTTTAATTCATTCAAGGAACTATTTCCATTATACTCTGTAACCTTTAATTTCCCCCCTTTATAAATAACACGTCTGTCATTTGGATTCGTCTCAAATAACCCCCCATATCAAAATACCAGCTGCACTCCCTCGGTAACCATCGTCAATGCTACTGTATTAAATGAATACCAAAATTCGTGTTACAAAAAATCAATACAACAAAGAATACCAAAATTCGTGTTACAAAAAATCAATACAACAAAGAATACAAAATTGAATATATCTAACTAATTTAGGGTTCGTAAAATGTAAGTTTTACATAATAGATCAAAATAATGTACTAATAAAAAAAGTCAATTACTCAATAAACAATAAAAACAACAATAATTAATACAAACATAAAATAAACAACAAATATTAATACAAACAAACAAGTTGAACAATATTTACCCAAAACAACAAATTCAATATAGTGTACTACTATATATATCAATATAAAGTACTGCTAAATAAATTGATTGTTCAATAAACTACCCAAAACAACAAATATTAATATGAACAATAAATAATTATACAAATAAACAACTTCAATAATATTTACCAATAAATATTTATTAATCAACCATACACAAAAAATAGTAATACAAAAATATAATATTGTATTAATTGTACAAAAATATAATATTGTATTAATTGTGACAAAATTAGTCAACAGTATTAGGCAAGAGTAAGAAAGGTACCAATCAAGACCAAACAGATAGCCAATCTCTTCAACTTTGTGGGATATTGTATTGGGGAACAGAAAAGTTCGTAAGATACTGTATTGGGGGACACAATTTTTTTATAATCCTAAAATATCAAGAACAATGCTCACTTATGCTCGTATGTATTGTTTTTCCATGGGAAAATTATCTGTTTTTCAAAAACCAAAATGTTTAAATTTTCGGTTTTTGAACAACCGAAAATCCAACGAATTTGGTTGTTCAACAACCAAAAAAAGGGTAAAATAATCTTTTTTAAAAAATTCTTTATGAAATAAAAAAAATGGACATTCTAGTAATAACGGAAACTATTTGGTATTTTGGTAATAACGAAAACTATTTGGTATTTTGATAATAACGGAAACTATAATGGATATATACATAATTTTCTATTTTATTTATGTTGTTGAATATTTTTTCAAAATTATTGGATGTATTAATTATTATTTATCTTTATAAGGGTTTTTCGAAAGAGAAAATATGTTTCCCAATGGATAACTCCTATCTCTTAGATTTTGATGGTCATCTTCTCGAAGATTATAGGAAAAATCCCAATGTTGGACGGTTGAGGCCATTAAACTGTATATCCCAATTGGATGGGCAATGTCATTGAAGTGTATACCGCACGGACCCAGTATTTTCCTCGAACGCTCAAGCAAGCCTTGATGGCCAAGCAAGCTTTGTAAAATATGATATGTTGGGTCATGTAAGACTATCACCAAAGGTTGCTCGAGAGTTCGGGAAAAATACTGGGTCTCTGCGATATACAGTCAATGACGTCGCCCACGTCGCCCATCCAAATCTTGGAGCCCGCTATCCCTTTTCCATTATGGTTGCCTCGCAATTGATTTTGAGAGAGAGAGAGAGGTTTGAGGGGAGCCTACTATTGAGAGAATAGAACATAGTGAACCCTTAACTGGTTAGTGAGGGAGAGCTTATGAAACTTGACTGAGAGTGAGAGAGGGAGAGCTTTTCTTGATGCAAGTCCATGGGGGGGGAAGGCCGGGGCCCATCGGAGAAACAAAAATTATTTTAAGCCAAAAAAATTTGAGTCGACGCAAATGTTTTTGGCTTTTGGCTTTTTTGGGGATTTTGAGGTGAAGGCAAGATCTTTCTAGATGAGGTGGAAAATCTTGCAGGATTATCGAGACGCCTCCAAGATCTTTGTATGAAGATGTAATTGCAATTGTTGGAAACTTTAAATTTAGGTACATCCAAACTAGCCTTATATTATTTTTTTATATTAGAAAAAAGTTTATATAAAGTATCAACCTTATACTATTGATAGAGTGGACCACATAAACCCTCCATAAAGAGTGTTCTGACATTGAAAAACCCATTAATCGATCATTCGAACCTTAAGATGTATGGATATGAAGAAAAATAAAAACTTTCAAGTTTTAAAAATAACATATTTTATAATAAGTTATATAGATACTTTGTTTTCCAAATTTTTAAATAATTATACATCTGCTCGATCTGTACTATTTTTGAAAATTTAATTTCATAACTAGAGTTAAAAAATACTTTCAAGGCATCATAAAGTTTCCAACAATTGCAATTACATCTTCATACAAAATTTGGAGATGTGCCTTGTAAAGGAAGCACCTTATATAAACCTCACCTAGTTTGCAGCACTTGTACCGACCATAGTTAGAAAGTATCATATGGCTTTTCCAAAAAAACTTGGATTTTTTTGAATTCCGTTAGGAATTCCGAGTTTTTCAAAAGATCTTCAAAAATCATTTTTTTTAATGGAACTGATATAAATTCGTATTTTCTTTTTTTTTTCAAAATAACTTTTCAAAAACAGTTCTTCCCTATGAATATATTTTTTCATTAACTTAATATTATTAAATTATGATTTAAAGAAGCACATTAATATTGGGAGTAAATTAAGAATCTTCATTTAACAAAAAAATTCACCAATAAGTTCCTTTAAAAAAAGTGTATGAAAAATACAAGCAATATATGCCTAAAAACTAAGTTCTCAACATAATCATATATCTCACAATAATAGGTAAAGTTAGAAGAAGATTAACTCAATAAAAAATCCTTTTTTTTTTTCTTCTTAAAACCTGAATAGTCCATATAAAGAGCTAGAGAGAGACTCAGTGATACTAAAGAGTATTGTCGTTGTTATTCTTTCATTTTTTGCCTCTAATAAATCATATATATATATATATATATATATATATATATATATATATATATATATATATATATATATATATATATATATATATATATAGTTTCGGCAAAAAAATATCCAGTATTACTCTAATCCATAAAATTATTGTTCAATGGCTTTAATGTACCTATATAATGTTAGATATGGTGATTATCCAAAATTACTCACATAAGAAAAATCTCATATTATGTGGGATTGAGATTGATATTGATAAACTTCCTAAAGGAAACATAAATCCAAAAAGATTAGGACTCTATGATATATCTTTTGGTTCTTGAGATATATATAACACCTATAGGAAGTTTCTTATCTGGAATAGACTTCTGACCTTATATATATGAGATGAAAGTGCAGAGAATTTATGGGTCATATTTTGGTAACCATATGGGAATGTAGTTTCTTTAAAGAGAGAGGCAGGGTTTCCTCAGCATCTCCAAGGCCTCCTCTTAGAGAGACGAGAGTTTCCTACAGAGAGAAGCATTGCGAATGCACCTCCAATAGATTGAGATGTTGGTTTCTTGTAGAGAAAGCAGTTCCCATGAAGATTTTGGGTGGTTTTCCCTTTCACACACAGAGAGAGAGAGAGAGAGTCTTGATTACTTTCAAGGTTCTCTTCCTAGACAGTGGTTTAGTTGTGGAGCAGAGATAGGTCTATTCCTAGACAATGGTTAGCAGAGAGAGTCTTGGTTACTCTCAAGGTTCACTTCTTGGACAATGGTTTAGTTGTGGAACAGAAATGATTATATTCCTAGACAGTGGTTTAGCAGAGAGAGTCTTAGATACTCTCAAGGTTCTCTTACTGGACTATGGTTTAGCTGTGGAACAGAGATGAGTATATTCCTAGACAATAGTTTAGCTGTAGTATAGAGATGAGAGATTAACGAATAATGTCAATCGAGAGACTGAGTCTAAAATGGTTTACTCAACTAGGTTTTGTCTAGAGCTATAGAGGTAACTCTTTAGGTCCCAAAATTTGTAAAGTAACTTTTATTCGTATAGTGGATTTCAATTTGCCATGCCCATGAATGTAGCCCTCTTGGGGTGAACCACGTAAATCATTGTGTGCTTATGGCATGTGTATTTCATGCTTTATTTCTTGTATTATGGCTTGCGCTCTCTCTTATTTTGTTTTTAGTGGTAAAAGTACACAATTTTGGTATGATCCAACTTTTGCAACTAAGGGGTTATTAAATCCTTACAAATGGTATCAGAGCACATGGTTCAGTACAAGGCTAGTGTTTGTGCATTAAGTTGAAGAATAACACATAGCAAAGTATGCGAGCGTTTTAATTGAGGTGGAGAAATATGTTGGCAAGCATAATAATTCCAGCAAGAATGATGAAAGAATTTATTTGGCAGATGATGAATTCATAAAGCTATCTAATGGATGTTGGCATAGTGAGTAGGTAATTTTGATATCAAGATGGAGATTGTTGAATATGGTGATTATCCAAAATCACCCAAATAAAAAAAATCCCATATTATGTGCGATTGAGATAAATATTGATAAGTTTCTTAAAGGAAATAGAAATTCAAAAAGATTAGGACTCTGAGATATATCTATAGGTTCTTGAGATATATGTAACACCTATAGGAAGTTTCTTATTTGGTGTGGACTCATAACCTTATATATATGGGATGAAAGTGTAGAGAAGTTGTGAGTCCTATTTGGATCAAAAGGTGGCTTCATCTAAAGAGAGAGACAAGGCTTAGAGAGAAGAGAGCTTCTTACGGAGAGAAACACCACGGATATGTCTCTTACAGATTAAGAAGATCTATTTGGGTCACCATACGGGAAATGTGGCTTCCTCTAAAGAGAGAGGCAGGCTTCCTCAACATCGGCAATGCCTCCTCTTAGAGAGAATAGAGCTTCATACAGAGAAAAACGCCACGGATGTGCCTCCAATAGATTGAGATGCTGGTTTCTTGTATAGAAGTGATTCCCATGAAGATTTTTTGTTGTTTTCCCTTTCAGAGAGAGGAAATTTCAGTTACTCTCAAGGTTCTCTTCCTTGGCAGTGATTTAGCTGTGGAACAGAGATGGGTCTATTCCTGGACAGTGGTTTAGCTATGAATAGAGATAAGAGATCGACGTGTGGTGTTGATCGAGAGTCTGGGTCTAAAAGGGTTTACTCGACTGGGTTTTGTCGAGAGTTATAGAGGTAACTCTATGTCCCAAAATCTGTACTATAATATGAATTTCATTACTAAAGTGAATTTCAATTTGCCATGCTCGTGGATGTAACCCTCTTAGAGTGAACCATGTAAATCTTTGTGGATGTAGCCCTCTTGGGGTGAACGTGACGCGTGTATTTCATGTTTTATTCTCGTATTATGGCTCACACTCTCTCCTATTTTATTTCTAGCCTGATAAGTTCACGATTTTGGTAGGATCCAATTTTTGGGATTCTTGTTTCCTCAACTAAGAAGGTTATTAAATCCTAACATATAATAACTGTAAATCATAATTCTATATTGTGTCATTTTTACATATCCAATTTTTTCACTCCATTTTTTGAGCCGTCTGAAATATTCATAATTCTATAACTTACCTTATTTTTGGGCGATCTATGTTTTTTACCTGAATTTTTTTATCCGACATTTCAAAATAAAACCAATTTATTACCAATGTTTTGGTTTGTCTGACTTACTAATTATGGTGTGGACAGAGAATTTCGGGGACTTTAGCCCCTAGTACTAGAAACTCGAACACTTACAAAGTACCCACCAAAGTTTAACACTTACAAAGTACCCACCAAGGTGGTAAAAAAAATGGTGATCTGAGTCAACCAGAATCAAGAATCCACCGGGCCAATCGAGATCCCAAACCAAGTTGTTTTCCCTATGAGCAACTTCTTTTCCGCCAAGCTATTCTCTAACAAAACCAGTTCTGTCAAAGAACGGTTATGCCAAACTCCGAGTCTTTTTTTAAGACATTTTGTTTTAAAGTTTTGAAAAAAATTTATTTAAAACGTGAGGTTGTGGAGTATTTTATTGCTTTTTTATTGTTGTTGAGAATTTATAAGTTAAGAAACATCCAAAGTTCGGATAGGTGGCCCAGCACTACCCCTTGAGGTCAACCAGCACCTGGGAAAGCGGCACCACCCATGGCCCAATTTATAGATCATCTCCTCCCTTCTCTTCATTTCATGCCCGATGTTGGACTTTCGCCTCTAATTGAGCTTCAAAATAAAATGGTGTTAAAAAGGGAGGAGCCTTAAGAACAATCGGGAGATTTAATAAAAGTGCACCACATGGCCTCTCTCTCTCTCTCTCAAAATGCTATCACATGGCCTACCCCGCCCTCTCTCTCCCTCTCTTCTCTCTTTAAGTTGCACATTAATTTGCTTACAAATATGAAAGACATGAGAAAAGAATTACTATGTAATATGTCATGGAAGCCTGATAACTTTGTTTAGGCACCCCAACCCAAATATGACAATAAGTCGATTTCATCCCTTTTTTCTTTCTTGTCTTCTTCACTCTCTACTCTCTCTAAATTACACACTAAATTGCTTCTAACATAAAGGGTTTCCATGTATGGAGGTAGAGAGTAGATGAGTTGCTGAATTAGTGTTGTGTTGGGTTTAAGGGAAGGGGAGTCTAACATGAAGGGTTTCTATATATGGAGGTGGAGACTACATGAGCCTAGGGATGACGTAATTGCATTGTGGGGGTCATAGCTTTGTACATTTCACATGGTCCTGCAATAGGTGTTACAAAAAGAGATATGTAAAGGAAGAGAGTGAGTCATAGAACAACAAAAAGAGAGGAGCAAGAGGATAACAAGATCGATAGATAGAGAGAAGAAATCAGTACAGGTCGCCTAAATAAAGAAAATCTGATTTTGTATTGAGATCACTTTAGAGAGAGAAAGGGTGCAGAAGTTTGATAGAGAGTTGGAACGAATCTGAAGCTGAACTCATATCCGACAACCTTAAATCTGAGGTGCGAGCTCATGCCCATTGGGCACCCATGACAGACTATCTTTATCCTCACTAAAACGGATTGAATTCATTTTTTTTGTATTGGGCACCCATGCCTAGTTGTTAGAACAAGGAGTCTCCGAGTTTTGATCCCAAATTGTGAGATGGTTAGCGATCTTCTAAGCTACAAACTTCTTAAATTTTTTGCCTAAAGACATTCAATATGAGAACCCCTCATTGCGACCATCTCATATGAGCTATTGCCTCTTTCCTTTATTTTTCATATTGCTTTTACAAACCAAAATTCCTAACTATTATAGAATCGAAAATGGTTTGATATGTGGCCTTACAAAATAAGTAAAGCCTCGCCTCATAATTCATAAAAAATTACGAATCAAGCATTAGAAAACCTTTAAATCGATCATCTCACCTTGAACATAGTAGTTGTGAAAAAAAAGAATGTGTTTTTTGGTTTTAGTTGTTGCCCCAGAGAAAATTCCAAAGTCAATCCGATTCGGGTAGTTAGAAGATCGAGCATAAATGATTCGACGGTTTGCAATTGAGGACAGACGTCACATAAGACAAGGGAGTCTCCCAGTGTATGAATGTGTCTCGAGTTTTCATTCTTTTAAGTTTGGATATTGCTTTTAAATGAAGGTTCAAAAATTTTGGAAGTAATTCGACCTTGGAATTGTTAGGATTTAAGAACCCTCTTAGATATGGAAATAGGAATCCCAAAAGTTAGATCACACAAAGATTGTGTACTTATTCAGACATAAATAAAATAGGAGAGAGCACGAGTCATAATACAAGAAATAAAATATAAAACACTCGCATAACAAGAATACAAAGATTTATATTGTTCACTCCAAGAGGGCAACATCCACGGGCATGTCAAACTGAAATCTACTATATCAATGAAAGTTACATAATAGATTTTGAGACATAGAGTTACCTATTTAACTCTCAACAAAACCTAATCAAGCAAGTCCTTTTAGACCCACTCACTCGATTGTCACGACCCACCGACCTCTCATCTCTATTCCACAACTATACGACTATCCAAGAAGAGACCCATCTCTATTTCACAGCTAAACTGTTGTCCAAAAGAAACCCTTGAGAGCAATCAAGACTTTCTCTCACTAAAAAGGGAAACCACCCAAAATATCTATGTGAATTGCTTCTCTACAAAAAAAACCAGTATGTCAATTTATAGGAAGAGATCTTTAAGAGCAACTGAGACTTTCTTTTACTAAAAAGGGAAACCACCTAAAATATCTATAGAACCGCTTCTCTACGAGAAACCGGCATCTCAATCTACATGAGATACATCGTGGTGTTTCTCTCCATGAGAAACTCTCTTCTCTCTAAGGGAAAAACTTTGATGCAATGGACTCTCTTCTCTCTAAGGGGAAAACTTTGATGCAATGGAGCCCAGCCTCTCTCTCTCTCTAGAGTAAACCATGTTTCCCACATGGTGACCTAAATAATGAAAATCTAATCTCTTTGTGAAAGCTTAAAATTGGATGTCCAAAAAGAATTGCAAAACGGAGCTTATTAATAAGGTCATTTATTATAGAAATAATATTGTATAATCTAAACCATCCATTTTATTTGGATAGTATAGATTTGACACTATATTAAATAACGTGTCCGGTATTGATACTATCTACAAATATGTTTCATATTTACACAATCCAAATAAAATAGGCAGTGTAAAGTATCACAATCTTATTTCTATAGGTAAGATTGCAACCTTATACAAACCGCACCCTTTAGATCTATAGTGGGAGATGTACAATATATATAGTTAAATGAATTCCCTGCACGACATATGAGGCACGGTTGCATAAAGCCGTAGCTTTAAGTAATAGAAAAGTATACAAAAGGACCATTTATATTTACTACAAAGAGGTCACAATCACTTTTGTCCATCAGATTTCAAATCACATAGTTGTGAGTGTATTATTGATTAGGCTCCAAGTTAAAAAAAATTTCTTTCGAACTTTGTGACACAGATCAAAGCCATTCAATATAACATTTAATATTTAGCACTAATAATGTCCTCTTTGTACAAAAAATAAATGGTCTCGCAGCATAAAATCCCTTAAGTAATATCTTTCCATCGGCAATTGGTCAAAACCCACAAGAGAATCCCTTATGGATCCAAATTTTATGACTATGAATGAACAAAACCAACAAACTAGAAATTGGAAAAATTGTCAATGAAACCAAGAATGATATGTCTCTAATATCTAACAGAAAAAATCTAAGCCTACTCTGACTTCCATAGAAAAATTACAATTTCTTGTCAACACGAAAAATGAGTCCCGTTTATCCTGAAAATTTATTAAGGGAAAAACAATGTTTCGTGGCTATATTTCTTGGAGACGCCTGTGTCTCACTCTAACTTGGAAGAATACTTGTCATCTATTTGTTTAGAACTACTAATGTGACTAAACCTTGACCCAGTCCAAAAGCACAATCATAAAAATCTTGACAATATTGGACAAAAGTAGAAATATTTGTACCCTTGACACGGCATTATACCCATGAGAAGAAGAAATTAGGTGTATTAGAATAATGAAGAAGGGGCTTACCTTCCTTCTAAGTGTGAACCGGGACCTCCAAGTACCTGAGAACCTATTGCAAGAGAGTTATTGGGAGTTCTTATCATCCCTACAACTAAACACAAAAGAAACCCAAAAATAAAAGGTAAGAAGCCTAATGGATAGGCCACTCGGGTCACCTACTAAAGAAATCCTTGGACCTTTTAGGTTTAAGAATGGGATCGTTCTTTATTTTTTCTTGAATATGATGCCATGTATGAAGTTTTCAGTAATTGGAATACCAAAGTTATTTAACCCCAAGCATATTTACCCCCATGCTATCTTTTAAACTTGGTAAGATTAGGGCTAGCAATGGGCCAGGCGGCCGGGCCCTTAAAAAATAGTTAGGGCCAGCGTCAGGTCAATTCTGCCTGACTTGGCCTACTTCTTTTCGTCATTCGCTTTTGGCCCAGCTCTGTGGAGAAAAGGGCCGAGCCATGCTGGACGAGGGCTAGCCGGTCCGGTCCTATGCTACCCTTAGGTAAGACCAATATTTCAAAATTAAATAGGGAAGGGGGAATAAAGTGGTTTAGGCTCTAAAAAGTGGAAAGAAAAAGCATGGAATAGAAGAAGATATCTTGGAAAGAAGAGTTAACTTTCCATAGACACGTACGGCGGTGAGTAGTATAGAAGAACTAAGATTTGGAAAGCCAAATGGTTTATCTACGTTGTTTCCGTGTGCAAATACCACCATGAATTTGTTATAGTCTAGATCACTTATAAAAGATTTTGCCAAATAAATAAAATCAAGAGAAGAAGGAAAAATACTTTTCTTTATAACAAAGGGGCAAACAAAGGGCATGCCCAGTTGCAAATGGGTGGACAACCAAGACATACCCATATGTGCACCCAACATACATTTTTCATTTGTTTTGAAATTTTGTGATGTATATTACCCTCTAATAAATGTAAATATATCTAAGGAAAAAGTTTATATAAGGATGCAACCTTATAATGTAGAACTACGGATGCACCTAAAAAATCCATCGGAAAAGATAGTTTTAATATTGAAAAACCCTTTGATTGATCATCTCGACATCGAGATATATGACCATGAAAAATAAAAAGATTTTAAGTATCAAAAATAGTGCATTTTACAACATATTATCTACACCGTCAATTTCCAAGATTTTCATATGATTAGAGATCTACTTGATTTTAATCATTTTTGGAAGTTTAAATTTTATAATTAGATATAAAAATGGATTTAGAGATAATCCTAAAAACATTTTATATCAAAATTATATACCATGATAAAATTTGAAGGTGCATCTTACCTCTACAGCTACGGATGCATCCGTATGCCAACTGCGCCCTTTTTTAAAGGGAAAAGTTTATATAAGGATGCTACCTTGTAATGTAGAACTATAAATGACCCTAAAAAATCCATCAGAAAAGATAGTTTTAATGTTGAAAAACCCTTTGATTGATGATCTCGACATCGAGAGGTATGACCATGAAAAATAAAAAGATTTTAAGTCTAAAAAATAATGCATTTTACAATATATTATTTACACCGTCAATTTTAAAGATTTTCATATGTTTATAGATTTACTTGATTTTAACCATTTTTTAAAGGAAAAAGTTTATATAAGGTTTGCAACCATAAAATGTAGAATTACATATGCACCTCAAAAATCCACAAGAAAATGTTGTTTTAGTGTTGAAAAAGCCTCTAATTGATCATCTCGACATTGAGATGTATATATATATATATATATATATATATATAAAGATTTTGAGTCCCAAAAATAGTTCATTATGCAATACATTATCTAAACTGTCTATTTTCAATATTGTTATATGTTTATAGATCTATTGGATTTTAACTATTTTTGAAGTTTAAAATTTTATAATTAAATGTGAAAATAGATTTTGAAATAATCATAAAAATTTGTTTCACCAAAATTACATGTTATGATGAAATTTGGAAGTGTGTTTTAATTAGATATATAAATAGATTTTGAAAAGTACACATTACCTCTACAACTGCGGATGCATCAGTATGCCAACTGCACCCTTTTTTTAAAACCTCGATACCCCGACATAAAAAAAAACAAGTAGGCCCCAATTCACACGAACCCTACAAATTTGAAAGGCCGGACACATTCCATGATGCGTCGAAATTTCGTCCCATTTAGAAATCTCACCAAGAGATAAAAGGAGCTTTATGTAATTTATGAGGAATCAGGTCCCTTTTCATTTCTCTCTCTAAATTTCGACAATAGTCAAGTCCAGGAGTGGGAACTTCTCTCCAATAATAGGAGTTGCAGGTGGCACGCCATGCCAAAGCATGCCCTGTCCCTCTAATGTTTATCCCTTGCATTGTTAGGGTTTTTAACTTAATTTATAATTTAGGGAATCAGAATGAATTTGTTGTAGGCGAAGCTATAACCGTTCTCCGTTGCTTCAATTCAATGGTAAGAATTACATCTACTTACTATACTCCCTCTTATTTGATTAACCAGATTTATTTTCTTGTAATTCCTTTGTAACTGTGGTTTTACTCCTGTTTGTAGTTGCCTTTTGGGTCAATCCGTACTTCCATTTTGTTTTCTATGTTCGGCTCTGTATTCTCTTATTTTTTCTTTCTATTTTCTTGCTTGCATTTATTTCAGTTTGTAGTTCTTTTTCTTTGATTAGGTTTACTTGTTTCATGATTGAATGCTTATCCCTTTCCTTTATAACGTAGTCTCGGAGTTGGATGAACTGAAAAATTGGCAATTTGGACAAAGGTATTTTTCTTCAGAATATTTATATGATGTTGGTATTCCTTGTAAATTTATGATTTTTACCTACCAAAAAAAAATAATTTAAATATCTTCTAATTCCAAGAGCTTGCTAGTATTAGAAGACTGTTTCATCGAAGTTACAAGAGAGAGAGAAGCTAGTAAAATAAGAAACCACCATTCATGTAATATTAACTTTGGTCTTCTCAAAATGATTTGGTTCAAGCTATTGAAGTTGTGATTTGATTGTATAAGCGGACTTCATGTGGGCCAGGTCATTATCTATAGCTTCTTATTGAACTGTTTCATGAATTATAAAATACTTATGTTACTTATTTTGAGGTAATGAAGATATGAAGTTACAAACATTAATGGGGAAACAAATCGAGTTCGAATGGATGAGCATGAAGTAGATGACATAATAAAATGATGTACTGAACTGATTTACATGAAGAAGATGGAGCAAACATTTCCTTGTGCTTGAGAAAAATGGGTACATTATGTTTGTGTCGCCTAGTATATAAAGTTCCTGAAAGAGGAGGGTCCATCACTGAATTGAGTTCTTTGAGAGGCTGATGTAATTGATAGATGATGGTAATATATGTGAATTCGAAAGGAAGGACCAAGTTTGGCTCATGGTAGCAACTTGCGGAAATAAGAGGCTTCTCTATCTGTACAGATTGTACAAAATCATTCATTTGAGATTCAGCTTTAAGTAGTGCTTGCCTATTGACAGAAATGCTATAGGCTTGAGCTGGGCTTTAATATCATCTATAGTGATTGAAGAAATTGTATTGCAATTGATAAGTTGATTCTCATTCGATCAAGTGGAGTTAACTCAAATATCCTCCTCATCTCCTCTATACATTCACTTTACCAAATTATTGTCCCAATGGATGACTAATGACCAAATTTTATTTCTTGTATGAAAACTGTGATTATGGACTTCGCAAAAGTTGGTTTTAAGGTTAATGTTAGAACGTGCACATTTTTTTTCGTATTTGTGTTAATGTGTAGCATATTATATGAATTTCCAACTATAAGCTACAAAACATATGTTTTGAGTTGCGTTATACTTAAAAGCGTCTCACTAGAGCCCTGTCATTGCTTTTTCCATTGGGGATGAGTATCTTGAAGTACTTATTGTTTGAGTATGCAGATTTTTAAATTGTTAATGAAGGTTCAATAGGTTAGGCATCCAAATTGAGGTTTAATGATTTTTGGAAGTGCTTTATCTATCAAGAATATATTTGTTCACAAATGCTTTTGGCAAAAGATATGGATGGAACTGAATTCAATCCACTTATTTGCTTTAAATGAGGGAATAAAGTTGCTATCGACGAGCCAGATATCTGGGGCATTTTAGCATGTGAAGGAACTAATAATCGAAGAAACGCATCAAATTATTTAATTGAATTCGTCAAGCGTCTTGCCTGCCCAGTCTTCATGTTAGATATTTGAATACTTATGAGAAATCTCTAATTTGTGGTACATTTCCTTAACGAAATTTTTCAGATATTATTCCTTCTAGGTGCTTTCAATGTTCCAAAAAAGGGTTTGCCAAGGTGGACCAAGGGGGGCCCAGTGTGTCGCTTAGGCCTAGGCGGGCAAATTGGGTAGCCTGTCCCTGGGCGACTGCCTAGGCACCCAAGGCCTCACCTAGGTGGACACCCAGCCCTGAGCGGCCTCCCGGGGCCTGCACCCCGCATAGGGGTGAAAATGCCCCTTGAGGGCTTTTTATTTTTTTATTTTTAGTATTTAAATGAAGGGGTTTAGGTTCATATCCAACCTAAACCCCATGTGAACCATTTTTAAAGAGATAGGAACCTCAAAAAACTTGCATTTTGTGATGTTCACAAGATCGAAGAGTTTCTCAAAGTTACAAGAAATTGATCCAAACATTACCCATTGAGTTTAGATTTAGTTTTAGAGTTTTTTTTTAGGACTATCAGAGGGTTTTTTAGAATATTTTCCGATTTTTACTGTGTGTGGACTATGGAGTGCATGGAGTTCGGATTATGGTATGGTCTATGGAGTATGGTCTAATGTTTTGAAGTTTGAACTTTGATTTTTGAATTTGAAATGTATTGAATTATGGACTGATGGACTATATATTATGTATTATAACTGTGGTGTGTCTCAATATGTCTTTTTTAATGTTTTACACAGTAAACTGACCCTAAAACAGTTAGATATCCCATGTTTTTTATTCCCAGTCACCTAGGCGCCGCCCACCGTATTTTGGAACGCTGGGTGTGTTATTACAAAGAGGTCATATTAGAGAGGTAGGGAGATTACCACTACGAAGCTTATTATAGTGCGGCATTCCCACCCCAAAATCCTTTGCTCCATTGGTGATTCTATTGGAAAATTGGCTCCTCTGCCAGGAGCATTTCATTTGCAATTACAGTAATTGAGAAGGCAGGATATGTGAGGATGGATGAGTTTGTTCTCTAGAGTGCTGAGTTTATTTTTACCTCATTTTTAAATTAATCTTATTAACCAGTTAAAGTTTTTGAACAAAGTATGAACTGTAAACTAATGGACTCGGAGAAAGACTCAACATGGTCATTAGGTGAGTCAACTTGGTTGAGTCCCAAGCCTCGGTAAGTTGTGAAACAACACTTCTGACAACATTTTGTACCCTGCAGTTAGTCTTTAAAATTTTCAGAAACACAAAAGATTCCTTCTTTTCCTTATCTTTTTAATGTACACCAGTATGCATTTTAATTTTAAGTTAAGTAGTTAGTAAATAAGGACAGGAGAAAACACCACTGTTTCTCAGTATGGACCTTTTCCCTAGTTTGGGAATGGCGAAAACGGGAATTGGTGGATAATAGTAGGGTTCAGCAATTTCACGTTTTTCCTTGTTCTTGGGGAAAACAGCAGCACACCCCTTGCCAAAATCCATAGAAAGGGGGAGAACACAGAACTCCCCAACCATCCCCTTTTATTTCTCACACTCTTTCTTAACCCTCGCTGCTCCCTTTCTCTTTCTTCAAGCCCTCTCCCACATTTGCACCAGCTCTCATATCGTTTTGTCCTATCCGTTCAAGCCATTGTAGACATTTCAGGTATGTTCATTGATTTTACTTTAATCTTAATTGTTCTTCATTGTTATTATTCTTCATTTTTCTCTACTGCTCATCTGATGGACATTTTAGTGTTATTTATGCTGTTGTTTTATATCTTTCCTCTTTGAATTTATCAGATTGAAAAACACAGTCCATGGTTGCATCATTGACACTATTCTTTGGCGTCTATTTATCTAAGCAGAGGTCATCGTCATGTGAATGGTGTGATGACCATAAACATGCTCCTAACCATGTAATCTACATAATGCATTTTAAGCTCTAAAAAAAATCTTCATCATGTGATAAAATAACATCAGATAATTCCCCAATAAACATAAAATATTTGCTCTTGATTTTCACCTCAGAGCCCTGATATGTTAGCATAAAAAATTAAGATTATTTTGGAAGAATGGAAGATTTTCTCAATTTTGTTTGGGCAGGATGAGTCAATATCTATTGAAAAAGGCGGTTGGGTTTTATTCTATGGTTGGTCAATTGTTAGAAGCTTTGAGATATTCATGAATAGTAAGCTCTCTTTCAATTAATTCTTATTGAAATTCCTAATGATTTTTTTTCTTGGTTGATTCTTGTGAACGAAATATATGGCTTGCTATGTAATAGTTTGGTCCTTGATGTGAATTATGAACTTATTGGTTTTGTCATTAGCTTTTGTAGCTTCTGATGTCGATCATTGTCAGGGGGGAAATTGAAATGCTATCAAATGTTTATCCTTTAAAGTTTTCACCAAAACATTGGTGAAAACTTCAATGTAAGCTCCAATTTAAACATGGCAGCTTCAATGCAAGCGCCAATTTATATTTGTGATAACTTGTATGGTGTGCTTGTTGTTCATTTCCTTATGTCGAGGACACTTGTTCATTTTGTTTGTATGATGGAACTGTGGTCCTCTTGTTTATGTTATGGAAATGTGAATGCATTTGGCTGTTGTAAATAACTAAAAAATCTCAATCCATTATGTAAGTAATGACATGGATAGATCATAACTAAAAAATCTCGATCAAAAGATAAGTTTCAGGCTCTAATCAATGAGTTTCATAATTGACAGCTAAATCAGTGGTTTCCAGATTTCTAGGTTAGCAAACCGGGGAAATTTCTGTCTGTAGATTTCCCAGGTTTTCACAAACAAGTTACCAGATGAGGGATCTTAGCTTCCAGCCACCAGTTTTCTAGTTCGAACTTTTTCTCACATTCCCAGTTTCTTAGAGTTTCTCCATGAAAACAGCTTCCTCAGTTACCAAACAGGGTCTAGAGGAGCTATTTGAGATGTATATGATGTGTGAAAGTAAAATATATCATGTACAGCTAAACAATTTAAACTTTAAACTTTAAACTAAACGAACCAGAATCTGTGATTGGCCTTTATTATCTAATCTGAACACCTATATTTATTAAACTAACTCTTTAATAAACTAACTCTTTAAGTATTTATATTTATTAAACTAACTCTTTAAGTATTTATATTTATTAAACTAACTCTTTAAGTATTTATATTTATTAAACTAACTCTTTAAGTATTTATATTTATTAAACTAACTCTTTAAACTAACTCTTTAAGTATTTATATTTATTAAACTAACTCTTTAAGTATTTATATTTATTAAACTAACTCTTTAAACTAACTCTTTAAGTATTTATATTTATTAAACTAACTCTTTAAGTATTTATATTTATTAAACTAACTCTTTAAACTAACTCTTTAAGTATTTATATTTATTAAACTAACTCTTTAAACTAACTCTTTAAGTATTTATATTTATTAAACTAACTCTTTAAACTAACTCTTTAAGTATTTATATTTATTAAACTAACTCTTTAAACTAACTCTTTAAGTATTTATATTTATTAAACTAACTCTTTAAACTAACTCTTTAAGTATTTATATTTATTAAACTAACTCTTTAAGTATTTATATTCATTCAGAGTTTCTTTAAATTGTTGAAGGAAGAAAGAAACAATAAGCCATATAAGAAAGAAATGTTTTATTTCTTCCAATATTTATTAAACTAACTCTTTAATATTTCTTTAATAAAATATTTCTTTAACTCTTTATTAAACTATTTCTTTATTAAACTATTTCTTTATTAAACCATTTCTTTATTAAACTATTTCTTTATTAAACTATATAAGAAAGAAACTATGTCTTTATTAAACTATTTCTTTAATAAACTATATAAGAAAGAAAATATTTCTTTAATAAAACTCTTTAATAAAATATTTCTTTATTAAACTCTTTAATAAAATAATTCTTTATTAAACTATAGAAGAAAGAAAATATTTCTTTAACTCTTTAACTCTTTATATTGTTGAAGGAAGAAAGAAACAATAAGCCATAAGAAAGAAAATGTTTTAGTACTGCCAATATTAGTCCAACTCATGAAGGAAAGTAAATTGCAGATGTACTCCCTCCTCCCCCACCCCACCCCACCCCACCCTCCACAATTCTCATTTTCATATGCTGACAATGTGATTCTTGGTAGCTCTTCTCCATCATATGAGCTATTTTATGCTTCCATTAATTTTATCATGGACTCCCCTTCTTGGAGTTACATTTCCATGATTGTCTTCGTGCACCTGTTTGTATCCTCGATTTATGATTCTGAGTAGCAACTCATTGCTGGACTGGATTTTGTTGTCACATACATGTCCCTATTTTATGTTTGTAATTCTCAATTTTTGGGAACCGATGGCATTCTCTTTTGCTTTTCTTTAGCTTTTTATTAATTTTCATCATTAAGGAATCCAATGGCATTCTTGTCATAAAGAACCCTTCAAATACTCGATACTATAAATTTGGCTGTCCTGTTAACCCCCATTTTGGAAAGTGTTATAGGCTCTTATAACTGGTGGTCAGAGCACCCAAAACCCACCATTTTACAAATATGGATAAAATTTCCAGATAATCTCACTCAGTCACTTGTGTGCACTGCTACTTGGGTTCTAAAGTGGCACCCCAGGGGACCACTTGAGCCACAAATGGTCCATCATGTAAAAGGTCATCCTAACAGCTCCAAAGCATATTACGTGACGGCATGCAAATGAGGCCTACATATTGGTAGTGGGTTTGACCTAATGTTTATGTTGAAGGGATTCCAAAATATAACTTTTGCAATATCATAGAAAACATGATCACTATGAAGTTATTATGAGTGTCTGCCTCATTGAATTAGTATGGATTCTGTCAGTGACGTTGTTGTGTCTTACATAGACATATGCTGGAGGGTTAAATTGTTGATTAATTAAGCAAGCCTTACACATCTGATATCCACAGATTGCTAAATGGGGATTGAATATGGCATGAAAAATTCTGCATGACTAAAGATCCAACAAGTCTTGTTTCTCTAAGCTAAGAAACAGCGGAATTATGAGATCTCTATATATGAGAACTCAGGTTTCTATCCATCTCTCGACCCATGTTCAGTTCTTGCATCTTTCAGCAAGGTTGACGCATATGTTGTAGTGTTTGAATACCTGCTAATACTGCTTAGTTTATTGATAAACACACATGGCACAATGTGTATACACAACTCACTATCGGTTCTCACCAGTTGAACTATGAAAAATAAACTGGAAAAGTACATCTATAGGTGATATATATAAAATGGGAGCTAGGTTCGGATCCATGTGCCGAAACAGTTTAGCTTCGCTAGGTTTGGGTGGTGGTTTGATTAGCGTGGAAAACATTATTTCATATAAAGTATAGGGTTTTATAATATATATAAGATAGAACCAAGTTATAATATAACTAATAATGTGAACATGTAAAGGTCTATTGATTTTGTGTTCCTTGAAGTACACACACCGTCGGCTTTTAAAGATTTAAAATTAACTCTTTTTTCTTATTTTGAATACTCATCTGATTCAAAACAGAATTAAATTTTATATCTATAAAATGTTGCTAAGTAGGTTTGTTTTATTGGGATTAACTATATTGTATCATCTGCTGGGAGCATTTTTAATTGATAGTTTGTCCACTCGTGCATACTCATGCCCACTTTTACACAAACAATTGCAACATTAAATGCATCATAAATGCTTCTTTAACTTCTTCTTTTTTTTAATAAAATAACAGATACTTTATACTAAAACCCAATAAAATCCCCTATCAATTTAATAAAGTATATTTTATACTTTATACATTTGGAATACCTTAAAAAAAATTTAAATTCATAATGAAATAACATAATTCAAAATGAATTAATCTACATGCACGTTAGTTTTTAATATTTTTTTAAAATTGTAAATTTTATATGAGGTTAGAGTTTTTTGCAAATCTAATTCATACTTGGAATAGCTTTATTTTGTAAGAATAAATTCGAAATTCTGAAAATTTTAAGCGATTAATTATTGAACCTAGTAAATTATATGTCCTAGTGTCATCCATATAGCATAACTGTTTTATTTCACCTCTTACATATCCCACAATATCAGCCATTACCAGGTTTTGTGTTGCTATATTTTTCATAGAAAGTGTGTTCAAGAACGAGTTTGAAATATTACTTGGAAGGGATGCAAAGATAAGATGCATTGCATATTGCATTATTATGTAACTCCAACCTGTAATATTCATTGCTGTAGCTTTTGAATATTCCTTAAAATCATCAATATTTTGAAGTTTTCTTTTTCCCAACAGAACTATATCTGTGGCATATTGTATTGGGGATTCAGAGACAAATTCTGAGATTAATTTGGATCCCAATTCGATAAATCCTGCTATAATAATGGCATTTTGTTTAGCATCATCACGATGATTCCTTCAGTAGCCAGCTCTTCCTTGCAGAAATCCTGTTGCATACCTTATGGCATCTGAATTTGGCCCATCTCCTTATGTTGGCTACATATATTCCTTTATGTATCCAAACAATGCTCTCTTTTTTTGTTTTTTAAGGAGAATGAATTAACTCATCAAAATAGGAATATCTTCTCCTATATTTCCAAGGCCGTATTGCTCAATAGTAGCAATTCTTATCATTTTCGTTTGAGTAACTGAGGATGATTCTTCCATTTGTTCCGAATTTTGAAGAAGTGAAGGAAAGCTAGGAGTCTTGAATTTGAAGGCTTTTTCAACTTCTTCTTTCTTCTAGTAGCAATTCCCATCATTTTCATTTGAGAGATTGAGGATGATTCTTCCTTTTGTTCAAAATTTCGAATAAGTGAAGGACAGTTAGGAGGCTTGAATTTGAAGGCTTTTGCAGCTTCATCTTCTTTCTTCTTTTTGTAGTTTTCTTTATTCTCAAATATTTGCAAATGGTTCTCACGGATTTATATAACTTTTGCTTCTTCCTTCTTTTCTTTCCTTTGCTTTCTTATCAGTCCATATTTTTAACTTTTATGTATTTCTTTGAGATTTTATGGGTGATATATGCTTTTCAGCATATGAGGTCCAATGAATTAAATAGTTCAACTGGTGTACCTCATCATTTTGAACTCTTTCAGAGTTATGTACCAGGAGGTAGTTAGCATCAACTCTTAATTTAGGAACCTCAGGATCTTCTAATTGCTCTGGAGTAATTGTAGCACGGGCCATTTTAGGGGGCTAATCTCCTCTAATGTCTAATAGCTTACTAGATTCTTCTTTTACTATAGTCACCATATAGCTTTGAGCAATTTGAGAAGCTTCCCTGTTAGGTGAATTTATGATTTCTCTAGCAAGTGGGTCAATATTTACCATTGGGAGAATAGTGGGTAAAGCATTTTTCTGGCTTGTCTGAAGAAGAGATTTATTTACAGGTTTGAGAGTAATGGTGGAGTATTTCACTGGTGTTCTGTATGAACTTTTTGGAAATATTTTGAAATCTGGCTTCTTTTTTTTTAAACCAATTATGAAACTTTCATAATCTACACAGGGACCAGCTTCAGACACAAAATTTGAAATTTTTGGAAATTTAATATCATAATTTAATTTTTGCTAAACTTGTTAAATTAAAAATGCATCTAAATGTTATGGTAGCATATTTAGAATAAATCTACTCATTTGACTTCTATACAAACCATAAATGCTCTAATAATATACTCATCATTAAGGCTCAAAGAGAAGTTTGAAAAAACTGTGCAAATATTATTTTTGTCTAAACATCCTTTAAATTGACATGCTAGGGCTTTTTTCCATTCCAAATGTCTGATATCCAAAAGAAAAACTAAATATTCTGCTCGTAAATCATAATTGAAATGTGGATGAACGAGACTATCTATTTGTCCAATATATACATATTGATACTTCTTATTTTTCCAACCTTCAATATCTAATTTTTCTTAAAAAGGTAAAAATACTAGAGGCATATTCCTTTACCTTTCACATGGAGATTTATTTCTGACTGGCGAACTGACATAGAGAATCTAGACTCAATCAGAGAAATTTTATATAAATCTTGCTTGTTGACTTTATGGAAACTAACATTACCTTGACCTGGTTAAGGAAACAGAGGAAGTTGATCTGGTTAGGGATTTTGGATTTTGCAGAGTCAATGTCTGTCTTTTTGTTGAAGAGGCCAAGGAATATTTGGTTCTTAACATCTTTTTCTGAGAAATTGGATGACCTGATAATTTGGGAGGCTCATTTTGTCTAGAATCTTCATCTTCTAGAAGGCTCTTTACCCATTGAAAATTGAGAATTCTTCATTTGTTTCTTGAGAGAAAGACATATTATCATCAGAATCAGATTCTTCTTCGAACAACTTACTTTTTTTTTCCATCATTTGTGCATATTTCTCAAATCCTAGAGGGTACTTAACATATGGTTTTTGGCATAAAACCCTTTGCCATATGATACTGTTCAATTTTCAAAACCATTTGCAAACAATTGCCCCCTGAATATACAAAGATTGCTGAAAAATCATCATTAAAAAGAATATTTGATGATAGAGCTTGTCCTCCAGCAATAAAAGGCCTTCATGCTTAAAAACATATCCCAAGTACCTTCCAGGATTTGAGACAAATAGATATTCTTGTTCATCCGCATTTCAATTATGATTTAGGAGCAGAATATTTAGTTTCTCTTTTGAATATCAAACATTTGGAATGGAAAAAAGCCATCGTATCTCAATTTAAAGTATGTTTAGACAAAGATCATATTTGCACAATTTTTCCAAACTTCTCTTTGAGCCTTAGTAATGAGTTTAATACCAAAGCATTTATGGTTTGTGTGGAAGTCAAAGGAGTAGATTTCTTACCAGGGTCTGTATATGTTACCATAGCATCTAGATCTATTTTTAATTTAACAAGTTCAACAATTACTTGTTCATAATTAGATTATGGTATCAAATTTCCAAAAATTTCAAATTGTGTCTGAAGTTGGTCCCTGTGTAGATTTTGAAAGTTTCGTAACTGGTTTCCCAGCTATTTTTAAATACTTAAGTATCATAGATTTCAAAAGAAAAAGTCGGTTTTCAAAATATTTCCAAAAAGTCCATACAGAACACCAGTGAAATACTTCACGATTACTCTCAAACATGTAAATAAATCTCTTCTTCATACAAAAGAGAAAAATGCTTTACCCCCTATTCTCCCAATGGTAAATATTGACCCACTTGCCAGAGAAATCATAAATTCACCTAACTAGGCAGCTGCTCAAAGCTATATGGTGACTACAACTAAAGAAGAATCCAGCCAGCCATTAGTCATTGGAGGAGATTGCCCCCAAAAGTGGCTTATACTACAACTACTCTAGAGCAATTAGAAGATCCTGAAGGTCCTAAATCAAGGGTTGATGCTAGCTACCTCCTAGTACATAATATCAACTCTGAAAGAGTTCAAAAAGATGAAGTACATCAATTGAACTATTTAATCCATTGGACCTCTTATGCTGAAAAGCATATGTCTGCCGTAGAGTCTCAAATTCAAGAAATAAAGAAAAACTCAGGAATATTAGCTGATAAGAGAGCAATGGAAAAGAAAGAAAAGAAGAAAAATTATACAAATCCGTGAGAAATATTTTCAAATTTTCTAGAGTAAACAAAATTACAATAAGAAGAAGAAAGATGAAGCTGCAAAAGCCTTCAAATTCAAGCCTCCTAGCTTTCTTTCACTTCTCCAAAATTTTGAAAAAATGAAAGAACCATCTTCAGTCTCTCAGATGAAAATGATGAGAATTGCAACTATTGAGCAATAGTAATTGCTAATTCACTCATGTTCTTGGAATCCAAGATAGTAATAAAAAGGGCAAGTAATAAAAAATGCTCTCATAAATAAAATGTTAAAAACTTTGAATCTTAATTAATCGTTTATGATCGTAATTTCACCTTGCATATAGAAATATAAAATGTAGTATTTTTATATAAAGTTTGGTCATTAATGTTATTTCAATTTGTCATTTTGCATATTTAGTAATTGTTTACGATTCAAAAAGTATTGATCATTAAAATTTGAATTTAATGACGTCCACAATTAGTATTTTTAAAATTTTGTCACTATTCTTATTCATATTCTATTTTAATTAACTCTCATGTATTAATTAGAAATGATCAAAATCAAATGAAAATTATATTTACTCTTTAAGAATTAAGGTATGTCATTATTTCTATTGTAGTTTTGAAAATCAAATTTTACTAAAAAGGCGATATACATTAAAATTTGTAAATTTTATTAATAAAAATTCTATAATATTAAAATTATACTTCAGAAATAGATTTTAGTTATGCATATCTCTCCTAGAAAAAAAATATCATTCTAATACCATTACTTGTGAGTAACAAATTTTCGCAAGTTTTTTTAATAAGAGGCTTTCATATCTTTCTATTAGTTCCACATATATTGAATCATAGTTAAGGCTAGAACTTGTGACATTCATTTGGATGATACACCTAAAGAAATTTCATTCACATTTAATATATTCCTGAAAAATATTATGTAATTGTTAAATTTGAGCCACTATTTAGACAGTCAGGTCTAAGTATTTATAGAAAGTCAAGAAAATGCACCTATATGAGTATTCTACTCAAGAGAGTATATATCCAATTTAATACCGTGGAACTTATTTTCTATCCTTTCTAACTCTCTGCAAGGAGGATTGAAAGCTTTCCCAAACTTGTCCGAAATTTTATACCTTCAAGGCCTCCATGCTAGTACATTATAGAGATGACAAAATGCAATAAATCCTAATACAACAAACTTAAATAAATGGGTTAGACATCTAAATTCATATGCGATAGCAATATATCTTTCTCTATTACGTATATTGAGATCTAGAGAGTTGCTTTTCAATCTTAAGATGTCATTTTCTCCAGGTACATATAATATATGTAAATTTTCTTTCTTATCACTTCGTAGTAGAGTTCTACGTGGCACTAAAATGTACATTTTGTCAAAATACAATAGTATTATCCAATCTCTCGTTTCATCTGACACCATCATAAACATTGTGCAGCACACACGCTTCTGCTAGTACTGTCTAGTGCACTATAGAAAATCATATATCAATTGAGGTCATGACCATTCAGTGAGATGATCTAAGGTGTAACTAGAGAGAGATCTCATCATTTCATTGGATGGTCTAATGCACTGGAAAATAAGTTACTGTCTTTGTAGAGCTCTCTCTCTCTCTCTCTCACACACACACACGCACACGCCTATATATATATGTAGAACTACAGATGCACCTCAAAAATCCCTTGGAAAAGGTTGTTTTAATGTTGAAAAACCTTTTACTTGATCATCTCGATATCGAGATATATGAATATGAAAACGAAAAAGATTTTAAGTCTCAAAAATAGTGCATCTGCAACACATTATCTGGACCGCCCATTTTTAAGATTTTCATATATTTATAGATCTACTTAATTTTAAGCATTTTTGGAGGCTAAAATTATTTTCAGATAATCCTAAGAATGTTTTATGCCAAAAATACATGTTATGATAAAATTTGAAGGTGCACCTTAATTGGATTGTTTAAGGATGCGACCTTATAGATACCACACCCTATATATATATATAGATATCTTCACAATGAATTTTGGGGTGGAAAATCTTGGGTTAAGTGTCTTGAATTTTTTGCTGAATGTGGTCAGAGTCATGGGTAAGTTTACCATATGTAATGGACCATGGTGCATAATACTCCAAGGCTACATTCACTATCTATTCCCACAAATGGATGGTTAGAAACTGAAATCAAGTAGATGTCCCTATGCACCTCGTAGTAGTTAATCTTGAATCATTCATCCACTGGGAGCAGGCAGTGGATGGAGGCATTGGAATACTATACACCATATTCCATAGGATTCTACTGGGCTTTTCTCAGGGTAATAGCTCCGAATTTTTACTCTTCATCTTTTGTTATGATATTATGTGTACTTTGTTAGTAGGGAGATGGGTGAGGCAAGTGAAGAAAGAAGTGGGTGCGTGCTTGGAGACAGGCCCACGAGCGATGTGGTGGTGAGGCTTCGAACAAAAGATGGGAGGGATGAGTGGTTTTATTGCCACTCCCACATCTTGACCGCCAAGTCCACCTACTTTGCAGACAGGCTCTCAGATGCTTGGCCCACTTGCCAAATCCTTGACTCCCGAAATTGCGTCGAGGTTCACTGCCCTGACTCCGACTACGATCACCATGTCTCCATGCTCCGCCTCCTCTATCTTCCTGAGGAATCTGTGACTGAAGCATGGCACAGTGTGCGCTCGACGCTTGGCATCCTTCGAGCTGCTCTTTGTCTAGGCTGCACACACATAGTCAATGGGTGTGTGGAATACTTAGAAGCAGTCCCTTGGGAAGAAGCAGAGGAGGATGAAATCTTGGAAGTCATTCCATCCCTCGGGCCTCGAGCAGAGCCCGTTCTGGCCCGGCTTCAGCCTGTTGAGCCCATTGTCCGTAACCGGGTTTTCCTCTCAGCCTTGCGACTAGCCACTTCACGGAACCCTTGCGAGCCTAAGTCCACTGCTCAGGAACAGCTTGATTACATGCTGACAGATGATGATGACCTACCCCTTGTAAAACCTGATGGTCAAATAAAGGTGGAGATTCAAAAGTGCATGGATGACCTCTTTGTGAGGTTCAGTGATGGGCTTAGCTCGACGCTTAGAAAGCCTGAGGACTCGTTTGAGGCCTCAGAGGTTCAGTTACTAGGGGATTTGGCAGATCTTGTTTGGGCTTGTAGGGTTTTGCCCAAGTTGGACATGATGAAGGGGTTCGTACATGAGTGGTATACGGTCTCAGACGAGGTCTTGAGGTTGGTAGGGTATGAGAGGTTGGCCTCTTGCGCAGGCGTCATGAAGCTAAAGGTGATTGAGGTGGCGGCTCGGGTTTTGGAAGCTGTTGCATATGGAACAGTCATATTGCCTGCACCTAAACGGCTCAGGTTGGTGAAGACATGGCTTCCCTTTGTTAGAAAAACAAAGCCCGAGCTTGACGTGGAGGCAGATGGTGAGAAAGAGGGGGAAAAAGAGAACCAGGGGGTTTGCAAGATGGATGCTGAACTTTGTCAAAGCATTGAGTCTGCCTTTGTTTCTCTCGTGCTTGCACTTCCGTCTGGGGACCAAGCTGATATATTGGCTGATTGGCTCAAGGATGATCAGGTTAGATTCCCAGACCTTAGTGAGGCTTTTGAGGTGTGGTGTTATAGATCCAAGAAGGCCAAAAGGAGGCTATCATTGGGCTTGAGTGGCTCGGCCACTGGCACCGCACTAAGTCACTGATTGCGATGATGGGATAGGATGGTCCTTTCTAGTTTATTGGTTGTTTGGGTTTTGGGCAAGCCATGATCTAACCGAGATTTGCTGCTTGCCTGTTCAAGCACCTGAACCTGGAGGCGTGGGATTGTATATAATTTATATGATTGATGGGTCTTAATTTCTTGGGAAATGAGGGAGAGCATCTTTTTTATTTTGATAATTGCAGTGTTATTTATTCGTTAAGAGGAGAGTTCTAAAGGTCAGATGGAGAAATTTTAACCAAGTATGCACAACGAAAGAACCAATGTTTTTGATTTGGGATTTTAGTAGGATTCAATTTTCGGACACGGTCTTGGTGCAGAAGAAGGAATCATGTCTTCACTAAAACTCGTGCAATGGAATTTTGCCATTGTAACGACTCGCAAGCTCCCTCCCTCATGGGTCTCTCTCTCTGTGACATCAAGTAATCAAGTAGTAGGGTGGCTCTGTTCTGTCAATCTTCCCTTGGTTCCCATCTCTGAGTCCCTTTCTAAGTATTAGTTCTCTTCTTTTTTTCGAACCACAATCATATGACTTTTTTATGGCAAAGGAATCGCAAGTCTTCCAGTTTCTTGTTGAAAGCTTCAAGAGATTATTACATTCATGCACCCCATCTCACAAAAGAAAAACAGTTTAAAATTATCCTCCCATCACTTTTTCTTGATCGAAAAATAGTGTAGCCTGCCGCCACCCCTTTGTTTTGGGCTGATATTCGGGGCACGCCATTATAATCATTGTGACAGGCAGTTGAGCCAAGTTTTGCGCATAAAATGCCCTCAAATGAAACCTGGAACGGCTATCGAACCTGGTCCTGTTTGAACCGACTGCTCCTGTCTGGTCGGATTTCATCGTCGTCAACATAACATTTGAATTGCCCCTTAAAACATTACTGCACGCACCCGCACAGAGGGAGAGAGCTCCCTGCCAAATAACATGCACGGTTAATTCTTGGGGTATTTCGCTCAATAAAGTTATAAATAAATGGAAAGTTATAAATAAATGGAAAACAAATATGAGGCGGTGTCCCCTGTGAAGGGAGCAGGGGAAGAGAAAAACAATAGGAAAAAGGAGTAGGAGAGCCAAAACTTGACGGCCAAGATCCATCCATGGTGTATGAGAGCCAATCTATGCTTATGATCACATCAAAGTCTTGAATTTTTAGGAGTATTAAATCCACTAGAAGTTCCTTTTCCTCTATCCTTATCACACAAGATTTGTATACTAGATTGGTATTAATTAAATTCCCCATAGGTGTAGCTATCTCTAAAATGTATTCCAATTGTTCTGGTTCTACCTTTAAATGGCATGTAAAGTGCGGTGACACAAATGAATGAGTAGATTCAGGATTAATCAAAACATGAGCTGCTTTTTGAAAAATAGTAAGAGTATTGTGGATCACCGATTTTGAGGCCTGAACGTCTTGCTGAGTGATCGCGAATACTCTTCCCTTCGTCTGAGGTTTTTGGGCTGCCTCTTCAGGCTTCGAATGTTGCTACATTTTTAAGGCAAGACAATTTTTAATCTTGTGCCTCAACTTCTCACATTGGAAACAAGCTCCAGTTTCCCAATAACAAGGTCTCATCCCATGTTTCTTCCCACATTTTTTACAAGGCTCTAGTGGGCTTTGAAATGGCGCGGGCCTTGGCCTATTGTTTGTTCCTTCAAATTGTTGTCGATTAGATGGTATTGGCTTATTCTAACTTCTCTGGTTTTTCCTCTTTTGGTAATCTTCGCAATCTTTTTCAACAATTTGGGCTCGATCTACTATTTTAGCATAAGTTCGTAATTTTAATACTGATATTCTGCTTCTTATGGCTGGCCTAGGGCCTCTTTCAAATTTTTTTACCTTTCTTGCCTCATCGTTGACTATATGTAGTGCAAACCTGGCCAATTCAGTAAACTTAACCTCATACTATGTTACTGTCCTGTTTCCTTGGACTAATTCCAAAAATTTCATTCCTTTTGATCTCGAACAAAATCTAGGAAGTACTTTTCATTAAATGTCTCTAGAAAGACTTTCCAAGTCAAGGGTTTATTTTCTAGGACTAATACTCCTTTTGCCATCCGCCACCAATGTTGGGCTTCACCTTCCAACATAAAGACTGCCAAAGTGACCTTCTTATCATCAAGACATTTCATTACCTCGAATATTTTCTCCAATTGTATAATTCATCCCTCAGCTTCTAGTGGGTCTGTAGCACCTTTAAAAGAAGGTGGGTTTATTTTTTAAAATTGTTTGATATTACACCCACCATTTCCATCAGCTGACTGCCTTGGTGTATTATTGTTTTCCATCTGATGTTGAATAAAGGCAACCATGTTTTCCAAGGCTTTATGAATTCCCTCCATATTAGCTTCAGCCATTTAGGATCTTGACCTTGTACTAATCTGTACAAACAATAAATATGACTTAGAGTAGATTCTTATCAAATTTCCTAAGAATCCGAAACCTATTGCTATGATACCATAATTGTCACACCCCAAGATTTATAACATTGAAATCCCTGAGATGTAAGAATCCATCTTTAACAAAAATGAAATTTATCTACTTCACCATTTATTGCACTAAAAAAGATTTTTCCATTTCTAAGAGTCTGTACAAAGTCTACTCATAACTAGTATTAACATGAAGGTTTAGATATACATCTATTGATAGGACAAATTTTACACTAGTGAATTTGAACAAAAATAGCAAAGAGAAAATTTTATCATAACTATGACTTCTTCCAAAGTTGGTCCTGTTGTGCCTTCAACTAGGGAGGCTGCAATTACCTTGAAAAAATTTTACCATAGTTTGATGAGTTTGGCTACTCAGTAAGTGACCATCATAGTCCTAAAAAATAATCATAGTCGAAAGATGTAAGCATTTTCAAAAAGGGAGGTCTATTAGAAACAATGCGAGCCAAAACGCATTTATGGATAACAATTTCATTTTCAGAAATGCACAATTAAACATAATCCAAATGATTGAAATGCATATAAGTATTTTAACAACAATGCATAACTCAAAGGATTTCATAAAATACCCTACTGGCGTCCCAAGTAGGTCACCTATATACTCCACCAGCATCTTGGATGAGTCCAAACAATTCTTGCAGGTCCAAACATACCTCACCGGCATCCCTAATGAGTCCAAATAGTCCATACCAGCGTAACCAGATAGGTCCAAATAATCCCTGCAGGTCCAAACATACATCACCGGCATTTTGGATGAGTCTAAATAGTCCCTATCGACGTCCCAAATAGGTCCACACATACTGAAATTAGCTCAGAAACTTTTTAACATCAGAGAGCATCAACATCGTATATTCAAAGTATCATTGAAATCATTAACAAGAATTCACTTGAAGCAATTTAAACAATTACTTTCATTGAAATATTTGTAAGTAATCAATCAAACAATTTGGATAAAAATTGAAGAAAGGTAGCAGATCGAACAGGTATATTTGAAATGGAATCCAAGAGGCAGTCGATTAATAATTTAAGAGCTTTTATAGAAATCCAAGGTTAAACACATAAATATCACAATTTTATTGAATGTAATTTCATAATTAATTATTTTACAAGAATAGGTAAAACTTATAGTATCTAAAATTCATAGACAAACAAAAATACAATTAAATGCAGAAATGCGTAAATGTCACAGTATTGGCAGTATCAAATATCAATGTTTCACATAATGATTTTACCAGAAATGACATCACTTACACATAAATTTTACAATGTCTAAATTTCTAATAAACAAAAATAATAATTTTAACAGAAAAAAATGATACCATATGCACATAAAATTACAGTATAAAAATGGTGAACAGACTATTTTTCAGGATAATGAGATCATTTAGCTATAATATTTGCGAGAGAATTTTCGATAAAATTCGACTAGAGAGAAGGAGTTTACTGCGCTTGTAAGAGGGAGAGCGAGAAGGGAAGTTATGTAGGGCGAGAGTCCTTACCCTCTTTCTATTTAACTCCTTAAAACCTATTATTATATTACTTTATTAAACTTCACCTCATACATGAGGTGTAATACTAATAATAAATGTGTAACGTTTAAAACCCACATCCACCAAAGGACGTGGCAATTGAAAGAAAAAGTGAAGGGTAAAAGGGAATAAGAGTAGTGAAGGTCCCTAAGGACCATAATGCCTATATGGACCATCATACTATAAAGAGCCTTTTTTCATTTTTATTTTTATTTGTTTTTATTTTAAGTTTAGGATTGTTACATGCATGACCCTAAACTGCTTATCCTCAGTCCATACTGCATGACCATAAACTCCTCATTCTTCGACAATTCTGCTTGACCCTAAACTGGTCAGCCTTGGTCTATACTGCATGACTCTAAACAGCTCAGGCACAGTCCATACTACATGACCCTAAACTGCTCAACCTCGGTCCATACTGCATGACTCTAAACTGTTCAGCCTCAATCCAGACTGCATGACCTTAAACTACTCAGCCTTGATTTTATACCGCAGGACCCTCAACTGCTCAGCCTCGTGCCATACGGCATTACCGTAAACTGCTCATCCTTGGTCCATACCGCATGACCCTAAACTTCTCAGCCTCGGTCGATATTGCATGACCATTAAGTGCTCTACCTCGGTCCATACTGTGTGACCCTAAACAGCTCAGCCTTGGTCCATACTGCATGACCCTAAACTGCTCAACGTCGGTCTATACGACATGACCGTAAACTGCTCCGCCTCGGACAAAACTGCATTACCTAAACTTGCAAGCCTCAGTCCATACTGCATGACCCTAAACTGCACATACTCGATCCATACTGCATGACCCTAAACTGCTCTACCTCGGTCCATACTGGATGACCTTAAACTGTTCATCCTTGATCCAGACTACATGACCCTAAACTGCTCAGCGTCGATTTATACTGCATGACCCTAAGTTGCTCATCATCGGTCCATAATGTATGACCTTAAACTATTAGGCCTCAATCCACATTACATGGCCATGAACAGCTCAGCATCGTTCCATACTAAACTACTCAGCCTCGATCCCTACTGTATGACCCTAAACTACTCAGCCTCGGTCCATACTGCAAGACCCTAAACTGCTAAGCCTTGGTCCATACAGCATGACCCTAAACTGCTCAGCCTCGATGTATCCTGCATGATCTTAAACTTCTCAGCCTAGGTCCATAATGCATGACCCTAAGCTTGTAAACCTTAGTCTAATCTACATTGCCATGAACTGCTCAACCTCGGTCCATACTGCAAGACCCTAAACTGTTCAGCATCGGTCCATACTGCATGACCCTAAACTGCTAAACCTCGGTCCATACTACATGACCCTAAACTACCCAGCCTCGACCCATACTGCATGACCCTAAACTTCTCAGCTTAGGTCCTTAATGCATGACCCCAAACTGCTCAGCCTCGGTACATACTGCATGACCCTAAACTTCTCAGTCTCGGTCCTTATTGAATGACCCTTAACTGCTCAGCCTCAATCCATCTTGCATGACCCTAAACTGTTTAGGCTCGGTCCATACTGCATGACCCTCAACTGCTCAGCCTTGTACCATACAGCATGATCGTAAACTTCTCATCCTCGGTCCATACTGCATAACCCTAAACTGCTCAACCACGATCCAGACTGCATGACCCTAAAGTGCTCAGCCTCGATCCATACTGCATGACCCTAAACTGTTTAAGCTCGGTCCATACTGTATGACCCTAAACTGCCTTGCCTCGGTCCATAGTGCATGACCCTAAAGTTCTCAGCCTCGATCGATACTACATGACTCTAAGTATCTCAACATCTGTCCTTATGGCAGGACCCTAAATTGCTCATCCTCGATCTGTAATGCATGACTCTATATTGCATGACCCTAAACCGCTCAGCCACGATACAGACGGCATGACCCTAAAGTGCTCAGCCTCGGTCTATACTGCATGACCCTAAACTGCTCAAGCTCGATCCATACTGCATGACCCTAAACTGCTCTGCCTCGGAACATCCTGCATGACCCTAAAGTTCTCAAACTCGATCCATACTGCATGATCCTTTACAACTCAGCCTCGGACTGTACTGCATGACCCTAAACTGCTCACCCTCGGTCATTACGATATGAATGTAAACTGCTCAACCTCGGACCAAACTCATGACCCTAAACTACTCAGCCACAGTTCATACTGGGGGATCCTAAACTATTCAGCCTCGGTCCAAACTACATGACCCTAAATTGCTCAGCCTCAGTCCATACTGCATGACATTAAACGGCACAGCCTCAGTCCATACAACATGACCCTAAATTGCTCATCCTCGGTCCATAGTGCATGACCCTAAAGTTTTTAGCCTCGATCCATACTGCATGACACAAAACTGCTCAACCTCGGTCCATGTTGCATTGAGCCTAAACATCTCAGTCTTGAACCACACTACATGACCCTAAACTATAAAGCCTTGGTCCAGATAGCATGACCCTAAACTGCTCTGCCTCGGTCCATACTAAATGACCTGAAACTGCTCAGCCTCAGTTCGTACTGCATGACCCTAAACTACTTAGGCTGGGTCCTTTATACAAGACCCTAAACTGCTCAACCTCGGTCCGTACTGCATAGCCCTAAACTGTTCAGCCTCGGTCCGTACTGCATGACCCTAAGCTACTCATTCTTTGTCTATACTGCATTACCCTAAAGTGCTAAGCCTCGGACCATACTACATGATCCTAAACAGCTCAACCTCGGTCCATACTGCATGACCCTAAACTGCTCAGCCTCGGTCCATTCTGCATGACCCTAAACTGCTCCGCCTCGGTCCATACTACATGACCCTGAGCAGCTCACCCTCGATCCATAGTGCTTAAGCCTATACTACTGAGCCTTGTTCCACACTACATGACCCTAAACTATGCAGCCTCAGTCCATAGTGCATGACCCTAATCTGCTCAGCCTCGATTTATACTGCATGACCCGAAACTAACAGAATAATTTTGGATAGCATTCTTATTACTGAAGTATGCATTCAAGAGTATTAGAGGACACCCCTGGTGTATTAATAAAGCTGGACATGGAGAAGACCCATGATTAGGCTGAGTGGGAGATCCTTACAGAGATTTTGAGGTGTATGAGTTTTGGAGTCCGGTGGAGGAACTAGATCTATGACTGTCTTAGCAGTGCTCATTTCTCAGTCTGAAGGGACCTTGTTCATGATAAGGAGTCTCACAGTGAGCAATTTCATGTGTCCATAAATAAATAGATCATATATGTGGTAAAGACAGTCACGACATTGAGAAGCACAAAAACTGAAAGTTCAACTTCATGTTAACCTATTCATTCTTCACATTTTCATTCTATCATCTTAGCCATTCTAAATATTTGTTCTTTACATAAACTATAGATGCATAGAAACTAAACCCACTTACCTTGAATTCTCACAGTATCTCAAATCCTCACTCACGGCCTCCACGGGCTTTCCTTAAGCTGCATCAGTGGGTTATCTTCAAGGGGCAGTAGTGAACTCCTTAGGGGGAGAGAGGGAGTAGAATGAAGAAAATTAGGCTAACCTGTTTAAGATCATGCAGTTTTGTTTGAGGCTAAGGAGTTTACGGTCATACCGTATGGACCGACGCTGAGCAGTTTAGGGTCATGCAGTATGGACCGAGGCTAAGCTGATTAGGGTCATGCAGTGTTGACCGAGGCTGAGCACTTTAAGGTCATGCAGTTTAGGATCATGCCATATGGATCGATGCTGAGCTGTTTAGAGTCATACAGTATCGACCGAGGCTGAGAACTTTAGGGTCATACAGTATGGACCGAGGCACTGCAGTTTAGGGCCATGCAGTATGGACCTAGATTGAGCAGTTTAGGGTCATGCAGTATGGACCAATGTTGAGTACTCTAGGGTCATGCAATATGGACCGTGGCTGAGCGGTTTAGGGTCATGCAGTATGGACCGAGGGTGAGAAGTTTACGATCATGCTGTATGGTATGCGACTGAGCAGTTTAGGATCATACAGTATGGATCGAGCCGAAACAGTCAAGGGTCATACAAGATGGACTGAGGCTGAGCAGTTAAGGGTCATGCAGTAAGAACCGAGACTGAGAAGTTTAGGGTCATGCAGTATGGACCTAGGCTGAGCAGTTTAGGGTCATGCAGTAAGGACCTAAGCTGAGAAGTTTAGGGTCATGTAGTATGGATATAGGCTGAGTAGTTTAGGGTCACGCTGTATGGACCGAGACTTAGCAGTTTAAGGTCATGCAGTATGGACCGATGCTGAACAGTTTAGGGTCTTGCAGTATGGACCGAGCTTGAGCAGTTCATGGCGATGTAGTTTAGACTAAGGCTTACAAGCTTAGGGTCAGGCATTATGGACTTAGCTTGAGAAGTTTAAGGTCATGCAGTATACATCGAGGCTGAGCAGTTTAGGGTCATGCTATATGGACCGAGGCTTATCAGTTTAGGGTCTGACGGTATGGATCTAGGCTGAGTAGTTTAGGGTCATACAGTAGGGATTGAGGTTGAGCAGTTTAGTATGGAACGATGCTGAGCTGTTCATGGCCATGTAATGTGGACCGAGGCATATCGTATGAGGCTAAGGAGTTTTAGGGTCATGTGGTATAGATTGAGCCTAAGCTTTTTAGGGTCATGCAATACGGACTAAGGTTGAGTTGTTTAGGGTCATGAGGTTTGGGATTAGGCTGAGTCGTTTAGGGTGATGAAGTAAGGACCGAGGTTGAGAGATTTAGGGTCATGCAGTATAGACCGAGGCTGAGAAGTTTTGGGTTTTGCAGTATGGACCGAGCTTGAGTAGTTTAGGGTCATGCAATACGGATCGAGGCTGAAGGTCATTCAGTATGGAACGAGGCTGAGCAATTTAGGGTCATGATGTCAAGACCGAGACTAGCCAGTTTAAAGTCATGCACTGTGGGCAGAGGCTGAGCAATTTAAGGTCACGCAGTATGGACCGAGGGTGAGCAGTTTAGGGTCATAGTGTCTAGACCGAGGCTGAACTATTAAAGGTCATGCAATATGGATTGAGGTTTAGCCATTTTAGGGTCATGCAGTATGGATCGAGCCTGAGCAGTTTAGGGTCATGCAGTATGGACCGAGGCTGACTAGTTTAGGGTCATGTAGTTTTTTTCTAGGCTGAGGAGTTTACGGTCATGCCGTATGGACCGAGGCTGAGCAGTTTAGGGTTATACAGTATGGACTGAGGCTGAGTTGTTTAGGGTCATGCAGTATTGAGTGAGGTTGAGCACTTTGGGGTCATGCAGTAAAGACAAAGGCGATGTAGTTTAGGCTAATGCAGTATGGACAAAAGCTGAGTAGTTTAGGGTCATGCAGTATAAATTGAGGCTGAGCAGTTTAGAGTCGTACAGTATGGACCGAGGCTGAATAGTTTAGGGTCATGCGATGTTGAATGAGGCTCAGCAGTATAGGGTCGAGCAGTATGGATCGAGGCTAAGCAGTTTAGGGTCATGCAGTATGGACTGAGGCAGAGCAGTTTAGGGTCATGCAATATAGATCGATGCTGAGCAATTTAGGGTCATATAGTATGGAACGAGGCTGAGTAGTTTAGGGTCATGCAGTATGGACCGAAGCTGAGCAGTTTAGGGTCATGCAATATGGACCGAAGCTGAGCAGTTTATGATCATGCAGTAAGGACCTAGGCTGAGAAGTTTAGGGTCATGCAGTATGGACCAAGGCTGAGTAGTTTAAGGTCATGCAGTATGGACCGAGGCTTAGCAGTTTAGGGTCATGCAGTATGGATCAATGCTAAACAGTTTAGGGTCTTGCAGTATGGACCGAGGCTGAGCAGTTCAGGGCGATGTAGTTTAGACCGAGGCTTAGCAGCTTAGGGTCATGCAATATGGATCTAGGCTGAGAAGTTTAGGATCATGCAGTATATATTAAGGCTGAGCAGTTTAGGGTCATGCTGTATAAATCGAGGCTGAGCAGTTTAGGGTCTTGCAGTATGGACCTAGGCTGAGTAGTTTATGGTCATACAGTACGGATCGAGGCTGAGCAGTTTAGGGTCATACAGTATAGAACGAGGCTGAGCTGTTCGTGGCCATGTAATGTGGACCAAGGCTTAGCAGTTTAGGGTCATGCATTATGAACCGAGGATGAGCAGTTTAGGGTCTTGCAGTATAAATCGTCGCTGAGCAGTTTAGGGTCATGTAGTCTGGATCGAGGCTAAATAGTTTTTGGTATTGTAGTATGGATCGAGGTAGAACAGTTTAGGGTCATGCAGTATGGATCGAGCCTGAGGAGTTTAAGGTCATGCAATATGGACCGAGGCTGACAAGTTTAGCGTCATGCAGTTTTGTACGAGGCGGAGCAGTTTACGATCATGCCGTATAGACTGACGCTGAGCAGTTAGGGTCATGCAGTATGAACCGATGCTAAGCTGTATAGGATCACGCAGTATGGACTGAGGCTGAGCACTTTATGGTCATGCATTATGGACCGAGGCAGAGCAGTTTAGTGTCATGCGGTATGGACCGAGGATGAGCTGTTTACGGTCATGTAGTATGGTCCGAGGCTGAGCAGTTGAGGGTCATGCAGTATAAATCGAGGCTGAGCAGTTTAAGGTCATGCAGTCTGGACCGAGGCTGAGAAGTTTAGGGTCATGCAGTATAGACCGTGCTTGAGCAATTTAGGGTCGTGTAGTATGGACCAAGCCTGAGCAGTTTAGGGTCATGCAGTATGGACCAAGGCTGACCAGTTTAGGGTCATGCAGTTTTTTCTGAGACTGAGCAGTTTATGGTCATGCCGTATGGACAGAGGCTGAGCAGTTTAAGGTCATGCAGTATGGATTGAGGCTGAGCACTTTAGGGTCATGCAGTATAGACCGAGGCTAAGCAGTTTAGGGTCATGCAGCGTGGACCGAGGATGAGCAGTTTAGGGTCATGCAGTGTAGACCGAGGATGAGCAATTTACGGTCATGACATATGGTACGAGGCTGAGGAGTTTGAGGGTCTTGTTGTATGGATGGGGCCTAGGCTGTTTAGGATCATGCATGATGGACAAAGGCTGAGCAGTTTAAGGTCATGCAGTATGGACGGAGGCTGAACAATTTAGGGTCATGCAGTATTGACCGAGGTTGAGCAGTTTAGGGTCGTGAGGTATGGGGCGAGGTTGAGTCATTTAGGCTCAAGAAGTAAGGACCGAGGCTGAGAAGTTTAAGGTAATGCAGTATAGACTGAGGCTGACAAGTTTTGGGTCTTGCAATATGGACCGAGCCTGAGTAGTTTAGAGTCATGCAGTATGGACCGAGGGTCATTCAGTATGGAACGAAGCTGAGCAGTTTAGGGTCATGCTGTCAAGACCGAGACTGGGTAGTTTAAAGTCATGCAGTTCGGACTGAGGCTGAGCAGTTTAGGGTCTCGCAATATGGACCGAGGCTGAGCAGTTCATGGCCATGTAGTTTGGACCGAGGCTTAGCAGTTTAGGGTCATACCCTATGGACCGAGGATGAGCAGTTTAGGGTCTTGCAGTATGGACCGAGGCTGTACCGTTTAGACCAAGGCTGAGCAATTTAGGGTCATGGAGTCTAAACCGAGGCTAAACTGCTAAGGTTCATGCAGTATGGATTGAGGTTGAGCCATTTAGTGTCATGCAGTACGAACTGAGCCTGAGCAGTTTAGGGTCATGCAGTATGGACCGAGGCTCATGAAGTTTTGTTTGAGGCTGAGCAATTTGCGGTCATGCCATATGGAACGAGGCTTAACAGTTTAGGGTCATATAGTATGAACCGAGGCTGAGCTCTTTAAGGTCATGCAGTATTGACTGAGGCTGAGGACTTTAGAGTCATGTATTAAAGAAAGAAGCATAGTAGATTAGGGTCATGCAGTAAAAATCGAGGCTGAGCAGATTAGAGTCATGCACTATGGGCCGAGGCTGAGTAGTTTAGGGTCATGTAGTGCAGAATGAGGCTTAGCAGTATAGGGTTAAGTAGTATGGATCGATGTTGAGCAGCTTAGGGTCATGCAATAAGCAGTTTAGGGCAGAATGCATCGAGGCTGAGCAGTTTAGGATCATGCAGTGTGGACCGCGGCTGAGCTGTTTAGGATCATGTAGTATGGTCAGAGGCTTAGCACTTTAGGATAATGTAGTATGGACAAAGGCTATGTAGTTTAGGATCATGCAGTATAAATCGAGGCTGAGCAGTTTAGGGTCATTCAGTATGGACCGAGGCTGAATAGTTTAGGGTCATGCAGTGTGGAACAAGGCTGAGCAGTATAGGGTCAAGCAGTATGGATCGAGGCTAAGCAGTTTAGGGTCATGCTATATGGACTGAGGCGGAGCAGTTTAGAGTCATGCAGTATGGACAGAGGCTGAGCAATTTAGGGTCATACAGTATGGACCGAGGCTGAGTAGTTTTAGGTCATGCAGTATGGACCGATGCTGAGCAGTTTAGGGTCATGTAGTATGGACCGAGGTTAAGCATTTTAGGGTCATGCAGTATGGACCGAGGCTGAGAAGTTTAGGGTCATACAGTATCAACCGAGGTTGAGTAGTTTAGGTCATGCAGTAAAGACCAAGGCTGAGCAGTTTATTGTCTGGACAGAGGCTGAGCAGTTTAGGGTCTTGCAGTATGGACCGAGCGAGAGCAGTTTAGGGTCATGTTGTTTAGACTGAGGCTGAGCAGTTTAGGGTCATGTAGTGTGGACGGAGGCTAAGATGTTTAGGGTCATGCAGTATGGGCCGAGGCTTAACAGTTTAGGGTCATGCATTATGTACCGAGGATTAGTAGTTTAGGTTCATGCAGTATGGACCGAGGCGATGAAATTTAGGGTCATTCAGTATGGACCGGGGTTAAGAAGTTAGGGTCATGCTGTTTGGACCGAGGCTGAACAGTGTAGGGTCATGCAGTATGGACCGAGACTGAGCAGTTTAGGGTCATGCAATTTGGTTCGAGGCTGAGCAGTTTACTGTCATGCCTTATGGACCGAGGCAAAGCACTTTAGGGTCATGCAGTATGGACCGAGGCTGAGCAGTTTATGATCATGCAGTATGGACCAAGCTGGAGCAGTTTAGGGTCGTGTTTTATGGACCGAGGCTAAGCAGTATAGGGTCAGGCAGTATGAATCGAGGCTGAGCAGTTTTGAGTCATTCAGTATGGACTGAGGCAGAGCAGTTTAGGTTCATGCTGTCTAGACCGAGGCTGTGCATTTTAGGTTCATGCAGTGTGGACCGAGGCTGAGATGTTTAGGGTCATGCAATAAGGACCAAGACTGAGTTTTTTAGGGTCATACAGTATGGACCGAGGCGGTGCAGTTTAGGGTCATGCAGTATGGACCGAGGTTAAGCAGCTTTGGGTCATGTCGTTTGGACTGAAGCTGAACAGTTTAGGGTCATGCAGTATGGACCGAGGAAGAGCAGTTTAAGGTCATGCAGTTTGGTCTGAGGCTGAGCAGTTTACAGTCATGCCTTATGGACCGAGGCTGAGTACTTTAGGGTCATGCAGTATGGACCGAGGCTGAGCAGTTTACGGTCATGCAGTATGGATCGAGCTTGAGCAGTTTAGGGTCAAGTTTTATGGATCGAGGCTATGCAGTTTAGGATCATGCAGTATGGACCGAGGCTGAGCAGCAGTGCAGTTTTGGGTCATCCAGCGTCCTAGATGGGTTAAATTAATCTCTGCAGGTCCAAACATACCTCACTGGCGTACCGGATGAGTCTAAATATCCCACCAGCGTCCTGGATGGGCCCAAATATACTTAAATTAACTCTGAAACTCTTTTAAATATCAGAAAGCATCAACATCATATATGCAAAGTATCATTGAAATCATTAATAGGAATTCACTTGAAGCAAGTTAAATAATCACTTTCATTGAAATATCTGTAAGTAACTAGTTAAATATTTTTTACAATAATTTATGAAAGGTAGCAGTTCTAAAGGACATTCTTGAAATCTAATATGATAATAGTCTAGTATCAATAAAAATTTATGAAATTGTCAATTCGTAAATAATCATTTCATAGGCAATATGACAATCAAATGCATTTGCACGTGAATTTTACGATGTCTACATATTCAAAAACAGTAGAAGGAAATCTCATAATTTTACTAAAAAGATTATTTTTTCAAGACATTGAGGTCACTTACGCATAAAACTTGGAAAATAAAGATGATGGACTGAAATATCATATTTTAAAAACATACTATTTTTCAAGAGGATGATGTCACTTGCACATAAAACTTGTAAAATAAAGATGTTGGATATAAATATCACTATTTGATTGAAAACAGATTATTTTTCAAGAGAATGCGATCACTTACATTTATATGTCGCGAGATGGTTATGTTGTTACTACCGCCACAACAAAACTGATATTACTGACCTTCAGCTAAAGTATGAAAAAAGAGACTAAATGAGTTTATATGGGGTGAATGATTAATATGTTCTTATAAGAGAGAGAGAGAGAGAGAAATATTATTATTATTATAATAAAATAATACTTCATGAAATTATTAATTATATTATTTATGTAAAAATACTATCATTTTAGAATAATTAGACTATCGTGATATCATTATAAAAATATGACAATAAAAATATTATTAATCATCATTTATCATGACAATTTTATTAATCACCATATTATTATTATTATTATTATAAGACAATGAAAATATTATATAATCACTAATATTATTTTTATAAGAATACTATCATATTATCAGCGTAATATTATCATGAAGCTTAATAATGAGAACATGATTAAAAAGGCACACTATCATTATGAGAATGTTATTAAACATATTACTATTAAGAGAGCATTAAGAGAGATGATGAGAGTATCATACTTAAAATATGATGAAGGAGAAAAATGATTGATATAAGAGAGAGAGAGAGTATCATGATGAGATAATGATAGCAATACTTTTATGAGAGTTGGAAAATTAGAATTATAAAAAATTATTATTAAGATATGATGAGGGAGAGAAAGAAATCTGATTGAAATGAGAGTGGTAGAAGACATATGTAGTAAGAAGAAGCCCACTTTGGGTTGAAGGGAGAGAAAAACCAATTTGGGGATGAGTTAAGGTCCAATCTTACTTACAAGTGGAGAGATTTAGAGCCCAATTGATTCATGTCCCTTTTTATTTTATTTTATTTTAATTTCTAAGCAACTTCGTGTTTTTTTAGGTGCCACCTTTCATTCTTTTATGCTACCTCTCATTCCTTTGTGCCACTTTACATTAATGATGGACACCTCATTTGTTATGGTTCCTCTTAAACGTTTTGATGCAAAATCGTGTGGAATGAAAGGCATGGTCCCATGACATACTTTTAACACCATGGTCCATACTTTATACATATATTATTTTTATTTTTATTTTTATTTTTATTATTATTATTATTATTATTATTATTATTATTATTATTATTATTATTATTATTATTATTATTATTATTATTATTATTATTATTATTATTATTATTATTATTATTATTATTATTATTATTATTATTACTTTATTTCTTCTTTTTTTTTTTTTTTATTACTATTACTATTATTACGTTCACTATAAATTTTCAGTTAAAACGATTTTAGAGTCATCACATTTATTATTATTATTTTATCAATTCTAAAAATTAAGGTCGTTACATTTTTATTGGACTTGGGGTGCCCCTGTTATTAGAGACAAGCCCCTACCCCTATTGACTTCAAGGATTCCTCTTCTCTAGTTATTTGCCCCACTTAAGTAGGCTATCCAAAAGGAGAAATCCATTGGACCGTCGTGATTTAATTCTTCATCCCACTTTAGTGAGGTCATTCCACATAAATAGTGAGGGTGGTCCTTGTAGTATTTGGAGGAGATCTACTTCTAGCTCTTCGGAGGATCAACTTGCCTCTTCTATCTCTGCATTATCACGTCTTGAGTTTGCGGTTCGAATGGATCCTCTAGGCTCAGCTTTTCATCCAGTGGGTTCTTAGAAAACCCAATGAAGGCACTAGGGTGTGCCTCTTAAGATTTCTAGGAGACCAACTTCGAGTTTTTGAGAGGATGGACGTGCAAGAGTGCATGAGAGCGTCTCAAGTTGTACAGAAAAAAAAATCAATGACAAACACAGTTGAACCACTAACAACTCAAATTACAACAAGGTTAATTGTTGCATAAAACAAAATTGACCACTTATATACACTCATAGAGCATAAATAATAAGCCAAATTGGTCCCAAGACTTGTTCCACTGAATCACAATTTAGATTATCTAATACAAAAACTCAATTTACATTCAAAATTTTAAAATATAAGAGAACAAAAGTTGGTTTCTACTTTTGTAATAGATGCAATATATTTTATTTGGGGTAATTTACAAATTGATTTCAAATTAAGAAGCTAACTAGTAAAACTTTGTACTTTAAATTTATAAATTATCAAAAAATAAAAATATATAGTTTCCTTTTTTTAGAATGTATTTGATTTCAAATATTTGAAAATTTATAGTAATATTTAAAATTTACGGTAGTTTTAGAAAGCATGGAAATACGAAAACAAGCTTACTTTTTTGTTTACGCTCGAATTTGCGCTGATCTCAGAGCGAGATCGATTCAAATATCTTGTGCTATGAGTTAATTTTCTAAAATCAATAGAGAGAGTGGGGTCGCTTAAATTATAGGTTTAAGAGCATCACAGATCTTTAAAGATACGGTTCTCTTCTAAACCTATTGGCATTGCCAGCTCCAAAATCTATTTATTAGACCATGGAAACTTTCTAAATTTTAACTTAAACTAAGAAATGAAGAAATATCCTATAAACCAACAATAAAATAGAAAAATAAAAATAAATAAATTAAAGAGAGAAAAATAGCACATACCTGAAAAACACAGAGTTGAGGACCGTATCAGGGTCGTAGGTTGTTTTACACCTTTTGATACCTTCTCTTGCTTTCTTGAAGCATGGGTCTAAGGATTTGGATCTAGGAGATATTGTTCCTAGAATTTAATCTTTATTTTGGAGAGATTTTGATAGGTTTTGAGGCTTAGGAGCTTTAGCTTAAGTTTTCTAGAAATTTTTCCTAATTTTTCAAAGGTTTTGCTAATTTTCTAGGGTTTTAGGATTTGTTCCTATTTTCTTACCACTTTAATGAATTTCCTAATTTTCTAGGATTTTCTTAATTTTATAGGATTTTTCCTAATTTTCTAGAGTTTTTTCTAATTATTTATAATGTTTTGAGATTTTTCTAATTATTAGGGAATTTACCTAAGGATTTTTCTAGAGGTCCTTTTGAATGACTAGTACCCTTTAAGAAGGTGGTACATTGATGAATACTTTTTATCTGTAAGACATCGAATTGGCACTACACTATCTTTGAGGAAGTGGCATTGAGAAGTCCTCGTCAATCAGGATTTGAAGTGATAGTCAACACGAACCATGCCATCTTTGATCCAATGATTCTCCTTGTTGAGATCACCCTTGTTAGGATTATGTGGCTACTTAAAGGCTTTACAAGAGCGTGTAAAATTATGACTACAGTGATATGATAACTCCAGTGGGAGTACGGTCTAAATGGGTAGTACAGTCCAAATGGACCAAAGAGTTATGGTCTAGAGGGACCGAAGTTGGTAATATTGATGCCGAAATTCAAACTAGGCTTAATGAGCTAGGCCAAGTTGAGTTTAAAGTCATTTATCTCTGGGCATGATTAACAACCGTAGGGGTTTTAGGGTTACCCTTGAGGAAGCCAGAGAGGTACCCAAAGTGCTTGGCCAAGAGACTGTGTGACCCTTGCGTACAATTGGAGGGCCAGAAGAGACAAAAGCCAAATCTTCATCATGACCATCACACAATGTGAGATAGCCCCCATGCACCAATTACATTAAGAGTGCACAAGTCTGTGTGACTTAGGCTTTGCCCCTAGTGAGGAACCTATAATCCATAGATTATAAATATATTTTCATCACTTATTGGCTAGCTTTGATAGTCTAATCACGAACCCCTATGATGGATTGTGGGTTATGAGAACTATTGGGTAAGTTTGAGAAAGTGGATGTGGAATTTGGTCACTAGAGGAAATAGAGTGCCTCAATATTATCACATTTTCTTTAATGAAGTCGGATCCAATTTCCATCAAACAATTTTAAAATGCTTAATTTATTTATTGTGGGAGCGAAAATTTATTAAGCCCACTCCATTGGGGCCATATGAATTGGGCGTGGGGCCCACTTCGTGCACTAAAGTGGCATGCCCCATTCCCTTCAATTTGCTCTCTCTTTCATACGATGGCTTGTTGAGGAAGCCTTCTAAACGCTTTTGTGAGAGTTGGTTTGTGGATTTCAAAAAGGGTTATGATAGTTCATATGACATAAATTACAAGTACATGGCACTTTCCTATAAAAGATTATTTGATGGGACATAAATTACAAGTACATGGCACTTTCCTATAAAAGAGTATTTGATCTAAAGGTGTTATAGCTAAGATCTCTCACCCCATAGGTCACCTATGATCTATGATCAAGATTAAATCCCTATAATGATACCTAACCCTAACTCTCAAAACCCTAGACTCAAAGTTATATATAAATTACATTGGAGGATTCATTCTCTACACCTAACTTTCTCATCTCACATTGGGGGACCACTTGGTGCACTAGAGTGGGATGCCCCACTCCCTTCTATTTGCTTTCTCTTTCATACGGTAGATTGTTGAGTAAGCCATCTAGAAGCTTTTATGATAGATGGCTAATGGATTTCAAAAAGGGTTATGATATTTTATATGACATAAATTATAATTATATAACACTTTCCTATAAAAAAATATTTATTGGGATTAGGTTAAGGAAGTAGAGAGATAAAGTTCTAACACATTCCTTTCAATCATGATGGTAATATAAAGGTTGTATAAGTACGAGCTCCCACCCCATAGGTCACCCATTATCTATGGTCAAAATTGAATCCCTATAATGATGGTTAACCCTAATTCTTAAGACCCTAGACTCAAAATTATATATAAATCATATTGGAGAATTCATTATCTACGCGTAACTTGTTAATCTCTCTCTCTCTCTCTCTCTCTCTCTCTCTCTCTCTCTCTCTCTCTCTCTCTCTCTCTCTCTCTCTCAGCGTGGCACACCGCCCTCTCTCTACTTTCATCTCTCTCTCTCACCATCTCAAAAGACTTAGAAAAGAAAAAGAGGCCATGCCTCTCATACGCTAGTGAAGGGGACATGCCCCACATTGTTGTAATCAAGAGAGGCCTTATGCTTTAATTGCATGCTCTCACATGTAATGAATTTTTAAAAAGAAAATAAAAACGATGGTACTATTGAGAAATATAAAGCAAGACTGGTTGTAAAAGGATTTAAACAAAAGGAAAATGTGAATTTCTTTGAAGCCAAAGCTCTATCCCTTGAATAGATACCATTCACGTACTCATTGCCTTAGCATCTATATACCATTAAAGATTCACCAGATGGATGTCGAAACAACTTTTCTCTAAGGTGAACTAGATGAAAAAATTGTATATTAAGTAACCTAATAGATCTGTCCTTAAAGGACACGAACATAAGGCTTGTAAACTTGTGAAATCCCTAGATGGCATGAAGAAAGCAACCAAACAATGGAGAAAAATTCAATAGAGTTGTTTTGTTACACAGATTTCAAATCAGTACTGTTGATACATGTGTGTATGCTAGAGTTTGTGATGGTCCCATAGTGATTACTTATTTGAATGTGTATGATATGCTCATATCAGGCAGCAACACTACATGCATCGAGGAGAACAATAAATTATTACTTTTGAAATAATTATGAAAGTCATAGACCAAATTGATGTGATACTTGGAATTAAAATAGTGATCAGCTGGTTGTATGTTTACCTAGAGCCACTATATAATGAGAAAGTTCTTAAACAATTTGAATACTTCGAATGTAAATTAATGTTGATCCCTTATGATGCTCATGTTGAACTCATAAATAATCATGATACTCCTATCTCCCAATTAGACTATACAATAGTCATTGGATGTATTATATATGCAATATCTTGTACTAGACCTTACATAGCATTTTCTGTGTGTAACCTGAGCATATATACCAGTAACCCAGGCCAAGAGCACTAGAATGCAGTCTATAAGGTCCTGAGATATCTCAAAGGAACCATAGACTATGGCCTACAATATGTAGGTGAGCCTGTTGTATAAGAAAGTTACAACGATGCAAACTGGATTACAAATTCTGATAAATCCATATCTAATAGTAGATGGATCTTCACTTGTGGTGGGGTGCCATTGCTTGAGGTTCGAAGAAGCAAACTTGTATCTCAAAATCCACAATGGAATCTTAGTTCCTTAGAAGTCGCTAGTAAAGAGGTTAAGTGGCCAAGGAACTTGTTGGTAGACATAAAACTTCATTTAGGGCTCATGCCTGAAATCTCAATATGGTGTGACTATGAAGTTGCGATATACTGAGCAAAAGTAAGATTTATTCTAGAAATCGAGATATATTCACTTGAGGCACAGTTAGTTGAGACCTTTATTGGAAGATGGAGTCATATCAGTACTCCATGTTCGCTATAACCAGAACTTGGCTAATCCACTAACAAAAGGCCTCACAAGGGACCACATTTGAAGAAAGCTAGAGGGATGGGATTGAAGCCCGTGTGTATTATGCCACAGGGTGATGGAACCCTACCTAAGGATAAGGAGATCCAAAGTCCTAGGTTTAAAGGAAAAACAAGTCACTTGTGTGCTATCTGATGTCTTTTTTACAAAACTATATTTAATTGAAATTCATAAATTTATACCCCATTCATGTTGTATGTTACAATTAACTGAATGAATAGAGAGGTTGAGCATTATTCTTAATGGTTCTATTTGTTTAGATGATGTAAATCCTACGCTGGGACGTCACACTGCATAACATACTTCCTAAATTCACCTAAATGAGTGCAGAAGTCAAAGCCACTTCCTATGGGAACTGGGCATTCCCTTGAGTGCTCATGAAACCTAAGAATGATGCATAGCCTTAAAAGCACAATCATTTTAGAAAAATCACAGTCTTTGTAAGAAAATGTATGGCAAATGGGAAGCTTTTCAATAATATACATAGTTTAAAGTTCATCAACTCATTATCCTGGTAAGCATGCAATGTAACATTATGTAGTGGCTCAAGTCTATATGACACTTCACTTATGCATTTTCTCTCCTAACCTTGCTTCGATATTTATGCATTTGTTGATTTAAATTGTTTTGAAACTGGTGTGGAATTGTTAAATTGACTTCTTGTTAGTTTCAAAACAATTTTATTGATCTTTTCCTTGGTGGTGCATTTGAATTTTATGGTCCTCAAGGACCATCATCTTTCTACCCTTACCGGTAGTTGCATCTTTTCCTTTACTGTGGATAAGTGATGAAAAATCTCTCCCCCTTCTTATTTTAGGGAAAATATACAATAGACTCAAGGTTTTAAAAAATATCTTGGGGCATAAAAATTGTAGATTTTATTTCTTCTAACCCCCCGAATTAATTTAAACCTATCCTTTTAGGCCAAACAAATATGAAAAGACAAGCATTTTTTAAAAGCCATCCCCCCTTTCTAACCTCTCTCCCTTCATGTTCTCTCTCCCTATCTGCCAAACCCACATTTTCTCTCTCCCCATCTGCAAAACCCCTTTCTCTATTTTCCCATTTTCTCTCCTATGTCTCTCACTCTCTCTCTTCCCATGGCCCCCCAACTCTTTGTCTTTCCCCGTATAGACAAATTGCATAACCCAACCAATGGTCAATTTGATCGACAAAATGTAGAAACCCCATTTTCTCTCCTCGTGTCTCTCACTCTCTCTCTCTTCCCGTGCTCCCTCAACTCATTCTCTCTCCTCGTGACAGACAAATTGCAGAACCCAACTAATGATCAATTGATAGACAAATTGCATAACCCAATTTGACTGTCAACCTATCTGAAAGCTTCAATTTGATTGCCAACCCATCTGAAAGTGTAGAGCATGTGTTTTGGGAACCTTTGAAAGCTCAGAGAATGACTTTTGATAATCATATCTATATTGGTTCCTAAAAATATTTACTAACGTTTATTGAAGCTTTGTGCTCCATCTATGTTCTTTATATAATTTTAAACATTTATGTTGCAGAGAAAGAGTTGGGTGTGAAGAGAGAGTGGGAGACAGGAGGAGAGGAAAAGAATGGGAAAAGCAGAAAGAGAGAGAGGACAATGAGAGAAAAAATAAAGGGACATATAAAGGGGGAGAGAGAGAGAGGGTTTGGGAGATGGAGAGAGAGAGATTGGGAAGAGGGCATGGGAAGAGAGAGAGAGTGAGAGACAGGGGGCAGAGAAAAAGAGTAGGGAATACGAAAAGCGAGAGAAAACTGAGAGAAAAAATAGTGGAATAGGGAAAGAGAGAGAAGACTGGAAGAGAAAAAATAGGGGAATACGGAGAGAGAGAGAGAAATAGGGAGAGAGAGAGAGGTTTGGAAGATGGGGAGAGAGAACGGGAAGAGAGAGAAAAATGTGCATTTTTTAAGTTTGACGGGAGGAGAAAGAGTGAGAGACATCAGAAGAGAGAGAGAAGTTTGGGGTATATATGTGAAGAGAAAGGAATGATTGGGTTTAGAAAAAGTATGTCCTTCTCACATTTGTTTAGGTTAAAAAATAGGTTTAAATTGGCTTAAGAGTTAGAAGATATCATTTGAATCCTTGGGTTTATCAAGAAATAAAACCTAAAAATAGAAGATATGGAGATATTTCTCTCTATTTTAATGTCATGCTACCCCTTTTATTTAGGCGTGTGGGCCATCCCATTTCCATACACACATGGGTGTGGAAGGTCTCATAGAATTGTAGACACCCCATTTTAAATTTGACAAATTCTATGGTTTTTTGAACCTTTAGAATTACACTTAACCTAGTAAACCCATTTTTTTGGATAAGTACGTATAGTTTATGTGAGTAGATTCTCCCCAACTAATTTTGTGGTCATTTGAAAAAAGAAAATAAAAGAGGGAGACCAAACCCTAGGAGACAGCAGATAGAGATAAAAAATATGCGAGACCAGAACCCTTGGGAAGAGAATAGATAGAGATCAGAGAGAAAAAACCAGAGACAGTTACACGAGAGAAAAGAAAACCTTAGAAACTGTTTCAGGAACCCGAGCCTCTTGAAAGAAATCCTAAGTCTGAAAAAACCTAGACCTAAAGCACAACCACCTTAGATCTCCCTTTACTGCACAACCATCCTTCTTATACCACCTCTTGAGAGAAAACCTAAGTTTGAAAAAACCTAGACCTAAGGCACAACCACCTTAGATCTCCCTTTACTGTACAACCATCCTTCTTACACCAGAGACTTTCCGGTAGACATCCGACTCAGAGAGACAAAAGATGATCGGTTCTGATATGGGTGAGCCCCAGAAAGCTCGAGAGTCCCGGGCCATCTGGTCCGGTTTGGTATCGTTTCTTACTATTTTATTATTTATTTTCTGTTTTTATTTCATTTTAATTAGATTAGATTAGTTTTTATTGCTTTTTATTTCGTGTTTCAAATTCGGATCATTGTTGGCGTTGCTACTGATCTGAAAACAGATCTGTTCGTTCTAATTTGATTTTCCCCACATTCTCTATCATCTTCTTTTAAAATCAGTTTGTGATGTTTAAATCTAAGGAATCTTCCTCTGAAGATCTCTCTGATTTTGCACTATAAAGAGTTTGGCGCCCACTGTTAGGTATTTCAAGCTAGATCCCTGCACGAAAAAAATAAATAAATAAAGCCTGAGATCTCCTTTTAAAGGCCATGTTTTGAAAAAAAAACACAAGGTAGCTCTTTCCTTGAAGAAACTTTTGCTTCTTCTCTCTTTGATCTAAGCTTCTTTCGTTTTCTTTGCAACCTTTGCTTTTCTTCATGTGAATGTTTGTTCTTGTCAAGGTGTAGACTGGGTGTGCATGTTCGTCATTGTTTCCAAACCTACGGCTTCGGAAACGTCTATTAGAAAGGACGTTTTGTCCCGACGACCTAACTTGATGGACCCCATATTATTAGCATGTGATATTTCCCCATATTGTTAGCATGTGATATTGATACTTAAATGATATCTATTCCGTCCTCTAATGGTGGATTTCGAGTTATTTTTTCAGAGGGACTGATTTAGGGCATATTTTTGGCACATTTTTTATTTATTTATTCAATTGGTCCTGAGGTGATTGAAGTATCGCATAGTTATTCAGAAAGGTTCTCTTAAGGACACTTTTGTGAGAGCTCAAAACCTGATGGTTTGGTCGACCGTCTAATACAGATCCTTGTTCATGTAACATTTTGTTTGCGCAATTTGGATTTTACCTTTCTTGCTTTAAAAATAAAAAAGTACTTTGTTTTTAGAGATAGAACTTTTTGGTCCATTTGTTTACCCTCGCCAAAAAATAAAAAATAAAAAATTTCCTGCAAAATAAGAATTTCATTCCAAGACATTTTCACTTTTTTTTTATAATTTCTTTTCTTGTAATTTACCAATTCCCTAAGAATTAAAAAAAAAAAAAAATTATTGTTTTTGCTAAAAAAAGTTTTCTTTAACCACTTTGTTTCCAAAAAAAAAATCTTCCTTATCCAAAAAACAAAAACAAAATTGCACATTTAGCCGTTTAAAAAAAAAAAAAAAAAAAAAAAATCCTTGCACCATCTCTTGTTCATTTTCAAGTCTTCCATTTTTCACAAAAAAAAAAAACTTTGTGAAAAAAAACTTTCTTTTGTTAAACATTACTTCTTCCTTTTTAAGCCACTTTGTTTTTCAAAAAAAATAAAATAAAAAATAGTAGATTAAGTTGTCAAAATCATTATCTGTGAATAGATTAGTTGTGAAATTTTTTATCTCTTATTTTTATAACTGGATTAAATTTTTAATTCCTTACTTTTTGCTTCTAACCCTATCTTACATATGCTTTCTGCATTATCTGTTCAGAAGTAGATCTCGACAAAAAAAAATCACTTTCATCCCCTCCGAAAAAAAAAAAAAAATTCACCACTTTTTTTTTTTAGGCCTCTTTTTTTAAAAAAAAAAAAAAAAAGTTTTCACAGTCCATCTTTTTCAAAATAAAACAAAATAAAATTCTCTTTCTTAAAACAAAAAAAAATTCTTTTAAGGCCATCTTACTTTAAAATAAAAATAAAAATAAAAACTTTTAAGGCCTTTCTCATTTCTAAAAAAAAAAAAATTTACTTTGCAAGAAAAAAAAAACAATCTTAAAGCTTATTTGGTTTCAAAAAAAACAAAACTCTTTTGCTAAGAGTTACTTTTTTTTAAGCCACTTCCTTTTTCAAAACAGAAAACAAAACAAATCTTTTAAAGGCATCTTGCTAAAAAAAAATAATTTAAAGAACTTTCTCATTTTCAAAAAGAAAATTTTATTAAAAAGAAACTTTTTTTTGGAAGTCTCCTTTTAAAAAAAAAAAATCTTCACTAAAAAAACAAAAACAACTTCAGGCATCTCCCTCTTTCCAAAAAAAAAAAAATTGCCTATTTTGTTAAAAAAAAAAAGAAGAAGAAGTTTGTTTTGCTACTAAAGTTGCTTTTTTTTTTAAAGACACTTCAGTTTCTTAAAAAAAAAAGAATCCTCACTAAAAAAACAAAAATAACTTTAGACATCTCCAACATTCCAAAACAAAAAAAAAAGTTGTAAAAAAAAATAAAAATCTCTTGCATTTCTTTGCTTGTGATTCAACATTTGCCACTTCTTTCTATTCACCAAAAAAAAAAAAATCCGGGGTCACCTGCACTCTCTCTAATTGTGCCCTGATCGAGCACCCTCAACTCGGGGCGCACTCGACTAGGCACAGACTGTGCCTGGTTTCACTGTTTTGACTGGATACGTTCTTAGGGGTTGCTTACCCCCACATTTGAATTTTGCTTTTGGTCGGTCAAAAACCGACCCGAAGCACACCTCACTTGGCACGATTTGTGCCAGGTACTCATATTTTTCTTGCATTGTGTGTTTTCCTGTCTGCTATTTTTTCTTTTCACTTGTGTACTTCTTTACATACTCTTGCACACACCGGACTGAGAATGCACGGGAAACAAAAAAATATTTTCGAAAACCCCAAAATTCGCGTTAACGGCGTGAGGGGAACCTAGCTTTGAGAGTCGAGGCGGTAGGGATTCGCGTAACTTTAATTGTGCGCACCCCTCCGTAATCCTTTTCCTCAAAGCAACTCTGCGTATAGTAGGACCTGGTGAACATCCTATAACAGGAGGCCAGGACCGATGTGGGGACCTATATCAGCCTAGCCGCATTTCAATAGTTAGGAACCCACTCTCAAGCCAAGCCTGCTTATAATCTAGGTCAAAAGTTTTCATGTGTTGTGCTTGCTTATTTTTGTTGGTTAATCTTAGATCTCATACTGAACCTCTTTTAGTCCGAGCTGAACCCTCTGGGTCCAAGTCCAAGCTTGTACCAACTTAGCCTAAGTCCAAACCAGGTTTCGCCTTGGTTCGAACTTAGGCCCCCTCTCGTCCGAGCCAAAGGGCATAGGGCATGTTCGTAGTTTATCTTTGATCCAGTCTGGGTCCATACCTGGTCTGATCATCAAAACTCTCTGGGTCCAAGTTCAGGCTTATACCCAGCCTAGCCTAGGTTTGAACCAGGTTCACACCCAGGTTTGAACTTAGGCCCCCCTTTTTGGTCCGAGCCAATCCAGTTCGGGTCCACACCCGGTCTGATCTTCAAAACCTTGCTTGCACCCAGCGCAGTCTAGGTTCGAACCAGGCTCACACACAGGTCCAAACCCAGACTCACTGTTAATCCAAGTCGTGACTCGTATCCATCTAGTCTAGGTCTTAGTCTAGGTACCAGCATAGGTGTAAGCCTAGAGTTGCCTCTAGAGCTAGACTAAGCTTACCCTAGTTCAGGGTTCAAACAAAAACCCATCAAGTCTAGCAGGTTTCATCCAATCTAGTCCTAGCTTAGATCTTAGTTAGGGTTTTGCCCCTAGAGTCAAACTAGGTCTACCTTGAGGCGTCAAGTCTAGATCTCACCGAGTCTAGGAATCATGAGCAAAGCAAGGTCCAACCCCATGGCCCCAGCTCAGTTTAGATCTAAAGAACCTAGTCGGTCTGAGAGGCACTATCACAGTGCTCCCTCATAAATCATTCATAGCACTCGTGTCAGTGAGTCGACTCTCGAACCACATGGAACAAAACCTAGTCGTCCAAGCCGCCTTCAAGGCCACCATTTAGAAGTTACGAGCCAACATGTTGATAAGGTTCGTAACACCTTGAATAGTCAAGGGGTCAGGCCAGGGGCATTCCTCCAAGACATAGGGATTAACCTCAAATCTAGTAGACACAACAAGAATAAAGCCCCGGCCCAAATCTCTGAGTCAACCGATCTCAACCGTGTGAACCCCGATGGTCAATTAGCAGCCCAACATTCCAGTCTTGGAAACTGGCTAGTTAGTGGGCGAATGGGTTTACATACAACTAGGGAAAGTGTACCCAAGCAACCCATCACCGGTAAAGATCAGGGTTTTGACCTAACTCGATATAAAGACAATCCTAAGGTGCATGCTTACTTTCAAGACCTACTCAATAAATGATACATCATCCAACGCACTCAATCTAGAAAAGTCAGGTCAGAAGCTCAAGCTATAGGTCAAGCACAACATTTTGGCTCAAACCAGGAAAATCCTATGGTTGTTAACCGTCAATCCAACCCACTACGGGCTAGGGGTCTTGATCTGATCATCACTCGAGCCTAAGACTACCTAGAGGGCAGACTCCCTCTGGCAGTAGTTATGGCATTCTTTCACTCTTTCAGTCCAGTGTTGGGGCAAGAGAGTACCCTAACCCTAGGGATAGATCATCCAATCAAGGTCAAGGTGAGGTAGACCTAGCCGTCCAAGGTCAGAGGTCTAGTCGTCATAGCAACTTGAATCGTAGTTAAGTGGTGTTTCTATCCTGCAGGCCTCCTTACATGGCCAAGTTGTGCAACCTCCGAGTAATGGGTATACTATAACCCAATTCAACTAGGATGAGTCTACAAGCCGACAACCGGCACATCAAGTTCAACACATTCCTCAGGTTCAGTCCTTGAGGCAACCTGCTACATGGGCCCAACAGCCAGTTCATACGAGTCACATACCACAAAATCAGGTTCAACAAATCATATAACCAAGCCAGCTCTCAGCGACAACGATGGCTCAATTTGCTCGTATAAAACATCTCTAAGACACTTTAGAAAAGACGGGAATATGGGATTTCTCAACTCTTAAAGCTTAAGTACAATAAGTTGTAGGACACCTAGAAGCTCTACCAGTGGGGTTTGTGATGTCATAGTTCAGAAATAGATTTTCAAAGAAAGGGGATCCTGCGGCACACGCCAACTCCTACTTATTGATGGTCTACATACTGCGAGACCGACCCAACCAACTTAAGGTCATGTTCTCGCATAACTTACCTTTAATGTGGTACCGAAGATTCATAAACGATAACCCTCAAGCAACTCCTAACGAAATCTTCAGGCAATTTTCCTCCGGCTATAGTGGAGAAAGGCTAAGACCCATCACCCTTGGTGAGTTAACTTCCATCAAACAGAAATCGGGCGAATCTCATTTCCTGTTTATAACCAGATTCAGAGAGGCCGCTATGCGAGTCATTGAAGCTCCACTCCTTGACACTATAAGGGTAAACTTGACATTAGAGAACATGACTCTAGAATATGTCACATTCTTCAATATGGGTGCAGTCCCGTACTCGTTTGATATTATGCTTGAAAGAATATCACGATACGAGCTAGCCAAGGAAGATAAAGCCGCAGCCGAAAAACCCTCTCAAGAAGGAGAGGTGAACATGATCAAGAAAAGAAACCCTTCTGCAAACCATTCACAAGAAAAGACTAAAATTTATTCTACCACATGGAGAATGCAAACTTCTACACCAAGGGAATTTCACTCCCATTGATGAGCCTATGACCGATGGAAGGAAGAAGTTGCTTAAAGCAAGGCTCATAGAATTACCAATAGAAACCAAGATTCCTCCTTTCCATGGAGGCAATACTTCTCGATGGTGCGATTGGCATCAAAACTATGCTCATAGCACTGAGGAATGTCGAGCTTTTAGTACTGAGGAATGTCAAGATCTTATCGATAACGGCATGATAAGTGTCAAAAAGGAAGATGTTGATGGCAAAAAAGAATCAGAAACTCGATATGTCTCGACAAAGAGTACTGATGTCAACCTGATTAACTTAGGAGAATCACAAGTTGTGCCCAAACCCAAAGAACATTCACAAAGGACTTGGAGCACAAAAAGAAATCAACTGGATAGTCCAGTAGATGAAGAACAAAATGAGCATAACTTGCTCAGAAATTAATGACTAAAGTTACTCAAGATCAAAGCAGTGAGGATGGCTTTATCTCCAAGCCCATAACCGAAGAAGGGGGAGAAGAAAGGGGTATCACATATGGAATTCCACTCCAAGATACACTTCAAAAAATGGCACAAGAAATGCCCATCATCAAGAGTCACACTAGAGCATATGAACCTTTCAACCTGTACTTTCAAGTTAATACAATAAATGGTTCATGCGTGTGTGGCAACGAATCAAACTTGCAAGAGCAATATGAACTCGGGCGTAAGCTCAACCATGGTTTTGAAGCTATGGATTCCAAGCCCATGATGATAAGAAAAACATTAATTCTGAGACAATAACTCTTGAGGGAGAAAATGAGCAAGTACTAAAAGGAAGCCCTTCACCTCAAAACCTTGACGACCCACCTAAGTGGGATCAATATGATGAGAAGGGCGTTACAGAAATTGATGTGATCCAGATCAACGAGAAATGATCATCTTCTAAACAAGGGGTCAACACCCCAAAATCTCCCATTACGCTTCCAAATAAGGGGCCAACACCTCAAATATCAAAAGAGGTCAAACCTTTGGAAATTCTAAGGGGCCCACTTGGGCCACCTTCACCAGACTTCCTCGCCAACCCACCCACATGGGGTGAGGAACCAAGCTTAAAATATTTAACCGAGTTACCTCTCGAGGTGAACCTAGTTATAGATGTTGAAAAAGCAAAGAGCCCAAATTTGACTATTCCTAAATATTTATCATCTTCACTAGAGTTGATAGAGCTCGAACCTTTAGAAATTTTAAAGGGCTCACCTAAGCCACCTTCACAAGATTTCTTGAATGATCTACCAATCTAGGATCAAGAATTGGATATTGAAAATCCGACTATGTTACCACCTCAAGAGGAAGGCTCTCTAAAAGTCATTAACGACATAAGCACAACTTCGATAACTGGAGCACCACCATGTCAAGAGAATTTTGGGTGCCAACCTGGGTCAAGGGAAATCAGAGGAAGACCGATATTAGATCCTCCCTACCACTTGGAGGAGAGAAAGATGATTGAATTCTTACATGATCTTAAGGCGAATTGCTAAAAAAAAAAGGGGGCACCTTTGACTCTTCTCCTTCATCCTCCTTTTCCTTTGTCATTGTTCTCTTCTTCAAAATAAAAATAAAATAAAAAAATTCGTTGGGCTGAAAATCCGAAAGGAATCCCAAGCGTTGGAAAAAAGGCTGTCGGGCTGAAAACCCGAAAGGAACCTCGGAGCAATGAAAAATAATAATAAAAAATCTGCTAAGCTGAAAATTCAAAATGAACCTTAAGCGTCGGAAAAAAGGCTACTGGGCTGAACACCCGAAAGGGACCTCGAGGCGATAAAAAAAGAAGAAGTTTTATCCTTCCTTCTAATCTCCAAAGTCTTTTCTCTCTAAACATCTTCTTTTCCTCTCATGAGTCTAAGTGGTGTTAAAAGAAAAATCAATAAGCATTAACCTGACGGAACATTGTTAAGAACTTTCATTTAAATTGAAATGCAAGAGTTAGGTTGGAAGATAAAGAAGTACTTGATGGTTCCTCATCACACAGATTCAAGCAATGACCCCATACGCTCACTTAGGGCCCACTAAAGGGGTCACATGTGGTTAAATAGTAATACTTACACTAAAAGAAAACCACCCCCAAACAGGGGCAGCAAAAATAATAATAATAATAATAACTCCACAGTCGTATAAGTATAACTGTCGACTACACCGTCTATTGTTTCATGACGTCAAACTGCTTAGAGGACCCTATAGTTGCAAGAGTTTAAATTGCTAACCAACCTTGTTTTTTGAAATATCTTCCCCTTTTCAAAATTTTCACTATATGTCTTGTGTTTTCACTAAATGTCTTGTGTTCTCACTTTGGATTCGGCTAGACAAGTCTCTTCTAATAGAAAGCCTTTCCTATAGACTGCCTTAGAAAACCCTAAGGAGATCAAAGTAGTTGCCAGGCTTAAAAATTTTCAAACTACAAAACCCCTGAAGTTAAGTGGCATAGCCAGAAAATCCAACTTGAGTTTCAAGCTTGTGTAACTCATCGGCATCCCACGTCGAAAGCCCTAGGAGGAAAAATACCCTAGGTGGGTGAGCTCGATAAGCGCAATGACTTGGAGGGATAATTGGTGTGCCCTCTGACCACGTGACCTCAAGAAGAAATCTTTGAAATTCACCTGTCCCTCGAAAGACAAAGAACGCCAGTGTGTGTGCTTCTTTGCCACTCATATGTCCCTCGAAGGATAAGGAGTGCCAGAGAGGGCCAACTATAGACACATCATTTTAAATCTAACAAATTATGTGATTTATTGGACCCTGAGGATCACACTTAGCCTAGTAAATCCATTTTTATGAATAAGTACATGTAGGTTATGTGAGTATATCCTCCCCAACGGATTTGCCCCCTATAAACCCTCTTTTCGTGGTCATTTGAAAAAAAAATAAAGAGGGAGACCAAGCCTTAGGAGAGAGCAGATAGAGATCAAAAATCTGAGAGATCAGAACTCTAAGGAAGAGAACAGAGAAAGATCAGAGATAAAAAACCAGAGAGAGTTACACGAGAGAAGAGAAAACCCTAGAAACTGCTTCAGGAACTCGAGCCTCTTGAGAGAAAACCTAAGTCTGAGAAAACCTAGACCTAGGGCACAACCACCGTTCTTCAACCAGAGACTTTGATGGACATTCAACTCAGAGAGACAAAAGATGACCGGTTCTGATACGGGCGAGCCCCAGAAGGCTCTGGAGTCCCGGGCCATCTGGTCTTGTTTGGTATCAATTCTTACTATTTTATTATTTATTTTCTACTTTTATTTCATTTTAATTACATTTTATTAGTTTTTATTGCTCTTTATTTCGTGTTTCATATTCAGATCAATGTTGGCGCTGCCACTGATTTGAGAACAGATCCGCTCGTTTCTCAGTAGATCTAGCCCCATATCAAAATTCGATTTGCCCATATTCTCTATCATCTTCTTTTAAAATCAGTTTGTGATGTTCAGATTTGAGTGATCTTCCTCTGAAGATCTCTCTGATTTTGCTCTATAAACAAGGATCATTACTCTTATACAAATAGGAACCGTATACAAAGAGATTATTTATTTTTAGTATAAGGAGGTCACAATCATTCTTGTCTGTCTGATTTTAAATTCGATGGTTGCACGCATGTCACTCAGAGTTCAAAAACCATTTCTTGAACTTCGTGACATACCCCAAACCATCCAATTTGACATTTGATGGTTATGAATGATTGTGACATCCTTATAATAACGGTAAATAGTCTCATAATATAAAATCTCATAAAAATATATTATTATAGTAATTATTCTATGAGAACCTCTCACACCCATATGTGTAGGACTCCAAATGATCACCATTAAATTGGCACAGGTCTCTAGAAAAGTCAAATCCCACACCCATGTGATAACTTTTTTAAAGATATGTGTTAAATTTAATGATGATCCTTTGAGGTACACACATGGGTATGGGAGAGTCTCATAAGATCATTACTCATATTATTATAACTTTTTCCCTAACCTTGTTTTGTTGCCACATTTTTACTGAAGTGGCTTCTCTCTCGCTCTCTTCATAACTTATTTCATGTAGTTCTCTCACTTACCTTTATCCTGCACGTTTTCAAGAAGGATTAATTTTTAATTTTAATATACTTAAAAAGGGTAAGTGATATGAAAAGAGAGAGAGGGAGAGGTATCGCGCTTAGAAATGAAGAGCACTAACGGTGCTCCCGCAGGAGCATATACTATGAATCTACTCCCTCGCTCAAAACATCTATTTATGAGGATTTTTTTAGTCTAAAATTTTGGAAACTACATAAGAATTACTACATGATTATTTCTAAAAGGAAAAAGTCAGAATTTTTGAGTTTCGTGATAGCTAGATCTAGCTCTTCAAAAGTTAGATGGTTTTTATTTAATCTTGAAACAGTAGTTTTTTTTCTGGTAGATAAAGAGTTTATTTCCGAATTTGTTTTGCTGATTTTACTCTATGGGTTATTGAAATTACATTACCGAAATTTACGATCTAAAAAGTATCAATAATACATGTTTTGCTTGAGGGAGTAAATGGATAGTATACTCTTGAGAGATTAAGAAATCTTTTAGCTTTTAAATCACGTGGCGTGCTATTTAAAAGAGGGAAACAGAGTAGACAGATGAGAGAGCTTAGGCTATGAAAACAAATGTTCATACTGTAAAGAAAATAGAAGGAGAAAGCACAAAACGGAAAATGGAGGAGTCTTTTAATACAAGGAGCAAAGACTTCTTAACTTTAATTTTAATAGGTCTTCAACTTTGTTGAGGTATATCGACTCTCTTTTTATGTGTCAAATTGAGGTCCATTGACCACAACATATTTGAGATCCATAATACTATGATTTTAAAAGATCTTTGAGAGTGCAACTCAAAGTTCTTTCAACTTCTATCAGGCAGTTTGTATCTTGGGACTGAACTGCTTGTAGTGAATTAATTTTAGAATTTTCTAAATCAGGGCTATTTATTACTTCGAAGAAAATGAGCTCATGTCATGCCTCTAGATTATAGTTTTTATTACCATATAGTTAGGTTTATGTGGTCATTGAAGGCCTTATATGTGCTTGTAAAATGAAATAATATAGTGGAACATGAAGTCAGTGGGAGTGTGGTCCCTCGTGGACCATACTAAACAAACGATGTTTACTGATACCGATCTATGCTTGGCGATCTAGGCCAATCGATTAGGAAAAACCCATGTTATTTGGGCATAAAGAATGAATCAAGAAGGGTTCGAATGAGTTAGTCCTTGATGAGATCGGAGCATTTGCCTGAATGAGTGAGCCGAGAGACTGTGTGACCCTTGTGTATGATGGTGGCCTACAAAGGCGAGGGTCAAAGCCTCATCCATGTGCCATCACACGGCATGCATATCAATAGATCATTCGGGAAAGCCAGAAATCCACCTTTCAAGGTAAAGTGTATGTATATTCAAGAGATACCCCTATGCGTCATAGAGCTGTGGTCGCATCAGGCCTAGGTGACCTTGACTCATCTCCAGGAGAGGACCTGTAATCTACAGACTAGGATTACCACCCCTTGGCTCATCAACCTAATTTTGGTGACCCGTTAATGAGCCCTTGCTTGGACCGTGGGTCATGAAAAACACTGGATCGGTCTGATAAAGCAAGTATGGTCTGTAGTCCACAGTTGAAAGGTGAAGTGCCCCATGATTGTTGATTCAATTCCTAAATCATATAGATCATTTTCCCATCAAAATAATTTAATTGTGTTTTTTTTATGATATAAATTATTTTAAAATTATTATTTGAATTTTTATTAATCACTAGATATTTTACTTACAATTTTTGGATTTATAAAATTAAAGATATTGATTTTACAATTGTTTAAATATTCAAATAATATTCTAATTTTTTTTATTAATTTTAAAAATATAAAAATACCATGGGGGCCCATTGCGCACATGGGTCTACCATATTTCTAGAAAGTGCGGCCCATGAGTGCCTCCCTTGGGTGGAACGCCCCACCCTTATTCTCTTTCCTAATTTTTATAGTGATATAACATGTGGCCATATGGTTGGAAGATAGTTGAAAGATATTGACTAAATATTGACTTGATATATCTTTAAAAGATTTTGTGGAAAGATTGAGTAGACTTGTGCTATTTTATAGTATGCACAATATCTTGATTAAATTTGTTTTATCTAATTTCTATTGATGAAAAAAAGGTTTAGGACATGGGGATAAGGGTTATAATGTTGATATCCCATCTATGGAATGGATGGCTCAGATCTCTCACCCCATAAGTCACCCTTAATCAACAGTCCATGTTCAATCTCACAATAAGAGGCAAGCAAATGAATCCTTAATCTTATTGAAGCCTATAAAAAACGAATTGTCTCTACCCAAAATCTTTGCACCATATCTTTTTATCTCTCTCTTAAAAAAAGTTTCTCTCTCTCTTAAGAAAGTTTCTCTCTTTCATGTTTGATCTCTCTCTCCCACATTGTGAAAAGGGATTAAGGGTTTAGGCTATGAAGTTATTCTCTCTCCTATCTCTCAACTATCAATTTATGGCTAAGGGTTTTAGGGTTAGCAAAAAGAGAATTCATATCTCTCAAACTAGATTGCTAAGGGAATTCACTTAAGGTTTGAGTTTGTGATCAAAGGGGTTTATGTTCCATTGATGTGGCTTGGCCTAAACTTGCTTTCCCGATTTGAGATCGAAGCAAGATTGTCGATCCCACGTTATCAGATGGTGGTGACTCGGTGTGGGGTGTAATAAGCTCGGTTGAGATAATATCCGGTACTCTTCTCTTTTATTTTTTGTAATCTTATCTTTTATTTTCAAGCATATTGCATAATTATTTCAATGGCATCAAGTTTTAAGATCTTGGTTTTATTGTTATGTTGATTTAATTTTGAAGTATATCTTGTTCTAATAAGACTACCTGTAAGTGATCTTTTACAAAAATAAAAGGGGTGAAATTAAAAAAAAAAAAAAAAATTATTCCCCGATAAATGATCACATAGGTCTTTTTTTTTCACTTATAACCTTTTTAAACTATATCTAATTTCAACTAGAATTGAACTATTGTCTTTGTTATCATAAACTCTTGAACCATATCTAATCCTTACAAGGTTAATTGGTAGTAGAGTTTTGCAGACATTTATACAGAAATTAATTCAGTTAATGGGGAGGTTCTACCAAAGTTTCAATGCAAATGGTTTAGTAAAACTAACATATCAAGTGTTGGACTGGCCGATAAACAGGGCAGCCACAGTACAATGTTGTGATATCGAATATCATCGGACTGCCCCAAATATGCCCTCCCCAAGCCAGAGAACCCTAGGATTCAATAAACCAGTGTGGTATTGAAAGTATCGCATCTAGGTGCAACATTGGAAAAATGAAAAAGGCCGTATGGGGGTAGATCTCCACAAAAATTTGGCATTTTGTTTTTTACCTTCATGTAATTTTTATATTTTAAAATGGTATGGACGTAATTTTTTTATAAATATGTAAACTAGTAACAATTTTTTTGTTTTTGAGTAATTCAATGGAGGGAAGACATACCCCTACATGTTTTTTCATATGGAGTAGGGAGTTGGTAAATTTTGAAGTGCGGGTAGGTGATGATGCGGCCGACACAAGCAAGGTCCTTTTTAAATTGTTCAAGTAAGTAAAAGAAGTCGTGCTTGTCAATGACTCAGTCACATGAAAGCTGGCTACCCAACCTTTATATTCGTACAAAACAAGAAGGTTACACCGCAAAAACTGATAAAGGTTACACCGCAAAAACTGATATACATAAAATATACGACTTTCAAAACAATAGATCTGTTTAAGTCAATGAAATCAGTGAATGAAGAAATCTTGGGAGCCCCACATCTGTCTCTTGCCCACCTCCATCGCCTCAATTTCAGGGGGACCATTATTGATGCCAAAAACATTAAAAATACAAATGATACTAAAAAGAACTTGGAAAAAATTACAAATATATTCATTTTAGTTTTTGTTATTATTAAAATATCGAATATTTTTTGTTATTATTGAAATATTTTTTTTTTTTACTTTATAACAATTTTTTTTAAAAGAAGATGAAACTACTCATTTTCTGTTTTTCAAAAATCAAAATCAAATAAATTTCGGTCTTTGAAAAACCGAAAGTTCTTCAAGAACCAAAAATTTAAAATTTTCGATTATTCAATAATAAAAATTTTTTCTCTTCTCTACCTCTCTCTCTCTCCTCTCTCTAAATCATAAAGATTTTAAACAAGAGCTTTCTCCGATAGTCTCTCTCCCACCCTCTCTTTCTCTCTCTAAAAAACCTAAAAAACTTATATCAAAACTTAACCCTAGCTCAACCCAATACTTTCTCTCTCCATCATACACTCTTTATGATTTTATATCAAAAACACTCTCTTTAATAAGAAACCTAGAAAGTTTTTGCTAAAATTGTAAGTCCTAGCTAGCTCTAAGTGCGAGAACTTTGAAGACTTAAAAAACTCGCAAAATATTGTGGAAAATGGAAAGTTTTGGTGTGTTGACAACCCAGCCTGTGATGCCTTCAAACTTACCCAAAAAAAAAGACCTTGAGAGAAGGGGAGAGAGAGTATGGGATCTCTATCACTGCCACTTTGCTTTATTTCAAAAAACCCACCCATTATAACGTAGACAGAGAATGAATAAACACAGGTAAGAGTATAAAAGACAGGGTAAAGCGTTGGTGAAAAGAAGGGTATAGAGACAGATATTGATGGTTCAAAAACCGAATTTAAAACTAATTTGGTTGTTCAAAATCTGAATTTAAAAAAAAAAAAAAAAAGTTTTTGAACTTGATTAGTAAAAAAGTTTTGGTTATTGAAGAATCAAAAATTTAAAATTTTTAGATTTTTAAAAATTGATTTTGACTTAATTTCGATTTTTGAAAAACGGAAAATAAGTAGTTTCATCTGTTTTAAAAAATATTGTTATGAAGTCCAAAAAATAAACAGTAATAATAGACACATTTCGGTATTTTGATAATAACAAAAACTAAAATAGATATTTATGTATTTTTTCAAAAAAAAAAATTTAAAAAAATATTTTAAAATAAAATTAAACAAAATACAATAGAAAAATGGACTTTCAAAAAACATTAATTTATGATTGGGGTACTTCGGAAAGAAATGATTCTTCCCCGTTCAAGATTAGCTCTTGTCCTGAACCAATTACATAAATAGATGTACGATTCTTTTACAGGATTCCAATGCAAGTGTGGTATTGAAAGTATCGCACCTAGGTGCAACATTGGAAAAATGAAAAAGGCCGTATGGGGGTAGATCTCCACAAAAATTTGGCATTTTGTTTTTTACCTTCATGTAATTTTTATATTTTAAAATGGTATGGACGTAATTTTTTTATAAATATGTAAACTAGTAACAATTTTTTTGTTTTTGAGTAATTCAATGGAGGGAAGACATACCCCTACATGTTTTTTCATATGGATTAGGGAGTTGGTAAATTTTGAAGTGCGGGTAGGTGATGATGCGGCCGACACAAGCAAGGTCCTTTTTAAATTGTTCAAGTAAGTAAAAGAAGTCGTGCTTGTCACTGACTCAGTCACATGCAAGCTGGCTACCCAACCTTTATATTCGTACAAAACAAGAAAGTTACACCGCAAAAACTGATATACATAAAATATACGACTTTCAAAACAATAGATCTGTTGAAGTCAATGAAATCAGTGAATGAAGAAATCTTGGGAGCCCCACATCTGTCTCTTGCCCACCTCCATCGCCTCAATTTCAGGGGGACCATTATTGATGCCAAAAACATTAAAAATACAAATGATACTAAAAAGAACTTGGAAAAAATTACAAATATATTCATTTTAGTTTTTGTTATTATTAAAATATCGAATATTTTTTGTTATTACTGAAATATTTTTTTTTTTTACTTTATAACAATTTTTTTTAAAAGAAGATGAAACTACTCATTTTCTGTTTTTCAAAAATCAAAATCAAATAAATTTCGGTCTTTGAAAAACCGAAAGTTCTTCAAGAACCAAAAATTTAAAATTTTCGATTATTCAATAATAAAAATTTTTTCTCTTCTCTACCTCTCTCTCTCTCCTCCTCTCTCTAAATCATAAAGATTTTAAACAATAGCTTTCTCCGATAGTCTCTCTCCCACCCTCTCTTTCTCTCTCTAAAAAACCTAAAAAACTTATATCAAAACTTAACCCTAGCTCAAACCAATACTTTCTCTGTCCATCATACACTCTTTATGATTTTATATCAAAAACACTCTCTTTAATAAGAAACCTAGAAAGTTTTTGCTAAAATTGTAAGTCCTAGCTAGCTCTAAGTGCGAGAACTTTGAAGACTTAAAAAACTCGCAAAATATTGTGGAAAATGGAAAGTTTTGGTGTGTTGACAACCCAGCCTGTGATGCCTTCAAACTTACCCAAAAAAAAAGACCTTGAGAGAAGGGGAGAGAGAGTATGGGATCTCTATCACTGCCACTTTGTTTCATTTCAAAAAACCCACCCATTATAACGTAGACAGAGAGAATGAATAAACACAGGTAAAGAGTATAAAAGACAGGGTAAAGCGTTGGTGAAAAGAAGGGTATAGAGACAGATATTGATGGTTCAAAAACCGAATTTAAAACTAATTTGGTTGTTCAAAATCTGAATTTAAAAAAAAAAAAAAAAAGTTTTTGAACTTGATTAGTAAAAAAGTTTTGGTTATTGAAGAATCAAAAATTTAAAATTTTTAGATTTTTAAAAATTGATTTTGACTTAATTTCGATTTTTGAAAAACCGAAAATAAGTAGTTTCATCTTTTTTAAAAAATATTGTTATGAAGTCCAAAAAATAAACAGTAATAATAGACACATTTCGGTATTTTGATAATAACAAAAACTAAAATAGATATTTATGTATTTTTTCAAAAAAAAAAATTTAAAAAAATATTTTAAAATAAAATTAAACAAAATACAATAGAAAAATGGACTTTCAAAAAACATTAATTTATGATTGGGGTACTTCGGAAAGAAATGATTCTTCCCCGTTCAAGATTAGCTCTTGTCCTGAACCAATTACATAAATAGATGTACGATTCTTTTACAGGATTCCAATGCAAGTCCAATGAAGATAAAATAGGTACTAGTAAATGATGAATCTTGGGCGCCCCAAGTTGGTCTCTTGCACCTCTTTCCCCTCAGTTCGAGGTGGGCCAAGGCCAAAAACTATTAAAAATAAAAATAAAAACTAAAAATTTCAAAAAGAATAAAAAAAAATAGGGTTATATTTTTAAAATAAAATTAACCAAAATTCGTCTAAATGAGGTAAAAAAAGTAGTAGAAAAATAGACCTTTAAAAAACTTTAATTTATGATGGGATGCTTTAGAAATAATTCAAAAAGAAAGGAAATATAAAATATATATTGATCAAACAAAATTTAAATCTTTACCAAAATAATAGAAAACATTAAAAAAACACATTGAAAATAAATTTCTTACTTTTTAAAAAAAATTACAAACTTTTTAATATTTTTCATATCACCAAGTTGGACACCTACTCAGGGTGTGTCCCAAGTAATAAAACAATAGTCTCACAGTCTCTCTCTGTTTTGTTTTTCTTTTATTGGCAAATGTTATCTCGATAGAAGCCTTACGTGAAATGAATTACATCTTTCCCCAAGTAATAAAACACTAGTCTCACAGTCTCTCTCTGTTTTTTTCTTCTTTTTCTTTTATTGGCAAATGTTATCTCCATAGAAGCCTTACGTGAAATGAATTACATCTTTCCCCAAGTAATAAAACACTAGTCTCACAGTCTCTCTCTGTTTTTTTCTTCTTTTTCTTTTATTGGCAAATGTTATCTCCATAGAAGCCTTACGTGAAATGAATTACATCTTTAGAGATAGAAAGAGAGGACAAAAAAGCACACACTTTATAGCAAGGTCGTTGGCCAAAAAATTTAGTCTCTCCGTCTCTTCCTTTCTTACTAGCCACAGGGTAGTAGGCCAAATAATTGATGCTCTCCGTCTCTTCCTTTTGTTATTAGCCACATAGTCTGTGCAAGTGCTATGGTCCCCTTACACAAACCATCAATCAATCAGTCTCGTCTCAATGTCTCCCCTCCCTCTGAAGGTCCATTTCATTCCATCACTGCAAATAAACCCCTTGCCCTCAGAAACAGGTTAAATGTTCCATGGAAACTTCAAAATGACCAGGACGAGAAGACTAATGATACACTCTAACGCTTCCTTGGTCCCCCATAGACGAGTGGACCACACACTGCTGGAGAGGGCATTCCGTCCTTCCTTGGTCCCCCATAGACGAGTGGACCACACACTGCTGGAGAGGGCATTCCGTCGCTGTAAGTATCTTAAGAAAGGGTACGGGCTCGTCTGAATTACCCAAAAAGGCAAAAAAAAAAAACTTAAAATTGTTATATGTGGAGTTTTTCTTTGTATGAAAGCAATGTTTTAAATAAAGAAATTTGTTTCATGCGGGCCGCTGCATTTCTATATATGTGGTATAAAAAGTTTAAAGCCTTCATTTTAAAGATGGATGCAAGTAAGTGTTCTATTTAAAAACCATAGAAACTAATCGTTCAAATGTTTTCTTACCAAAATTATTTTTTGAATTTTAAAATTTGTTTTTTTTTTCTTATTCCTAATCTTTATATTGTACATACCTTTAAAAATTAAATCTTAAAATCCCTCTCAAAAATAGATTTATCAAGAGACCTGCATTTCTATATATACGGGCTTGGCTGCATAGAAACCCGATCCTTTGGAGAAAACGTGGAGCGAGCTCAAGCCGTTTTCAGGGGTACCAACTTCCTTTCTTTTTTTCTTCTTTCCTTTCTTTTCTTTTTTATTTTGGTTGCATTAAAAAAAGTCCGTGAGAACTAGTGAGTCGGCTTTAGTAACTCCAAGGACCAGTAGCGATGGGTTTGACCAACAAATCTAGATTTTAAAACACCGTTGGAAAGTATTTGGTAGTTGAAAAATTTATCAAAAATACCTATTAAAGACGCACTATTTATCATTTTACACATTTACAACTATTTCAACTCATTCATGTATTAGGTATTTTGATTTAAATCAAACTATATGGATAAAATATTATTTAGTTAAACTTTTCAAACCACACCCTTGTTTATATTCTGCACGAATAACGGGCCATCAGCCGTCCAACTTAATGTGAACAGTAGATCAGGGATAAAAATTGGTCAATATTCCCCCAATCAGCACAAAAAGACACACCGCACCCCGGAACTTTGATAGAATCAGTCTATATCTATGTAGAATTTAAAATTATCAAGCGAAAGGGTGTGGCTTGATTAGGGCTGAAGCCCTAATCAATTAAAGCAAGGCGTACCTTTAAATAGTGCTGAAAAAATGTTATTCTAGTATCAAAAATCTTTATGATGGCCTAAACATGATACACTAAATCAAAAAAAAAGGTTGGGTTATCCAAAACATGTCTTTATGTAATCAAGAAAAAAATTGGGTTATCTAAAACATGACTATGTAATCAAGAAAAAGGTTAGGCTATGAATTGGTTTCACGGGAAGTTGCTAAACACTGATTAAGGTGAGGAGTTGTTTTCACATGCAATGAGCTTTTCTTTCATAAGGATGTATTTTCACGTGTATTTTATTGAACCAAACATATGTAACGTAAATCAAGATGATCATTCAAACCTTATTACGCGTGAATCAAACTTACCCTAAGCTTTCCATGTGGGGTTGAGTAGGCACAGGTAGGGGTGAACATAGTGTACATAGAAACCAACACAAATTTGTGTCCATGAGTACACAACTGTCTTGTATGGAAATTTACTCAAAAATCGAAATAGATATACACAACTACGCATCTTTTTTTTTTTATAAATCATGATCATCATTCAAACCTTATCCCTTTCCGTTTTTACAAATAAAATATAAAAAGTATACAAAAGAGACAATTTACTTTTTTTTGTATAAATGATATAAGGAAGTCACAATCATTCTTGCCTATTGAAATACAAATTGGTTGATCGTACGTCATTGGCAGGATTCAAAGTTTTAAAAAAAAGTTATTAAAATTTGTGACACATCCTACGCTGATCAATTTGAAATTGGATGAGCATGTTCGTGACATCTTTATAATAAGGACCTGGTTTTTATGCGGCCAAGCCCGCATGTGTAGAAATGCGAGCCTCTAAATAGATATGTTTTTTATATGGATTTTAAGTCTTAATTTTTAGAGACATGTAATTTCTAACATGGAGATCATGAATATAAAAAAAATCAATATATTTTAAAAATTAAAATAATAATTCTAGTAAAAAAACACTTAAACAGTTGGGTTCCATTTAAAAACAATGAAATACCTAATTGCATCCTTTTTTTCGTTGGATGCTTTACACTTTCTCGCCGTTCAGCATGAAACAATTTTTCTTATAATAAGGACAAATAGTATCTCAACAATATCCAGTGGAACAGATGGCGGTCAAATGAACATGTTAGCTTAAACTTAGCCCATCTAGAGTCCCTTCACGGGTCCACATCGATTCGTGAATATAACCATTTTCTCATGTGCGGACAATCCAGGAGCCACGTTTTGGAAGCCCCCTCGAGAGCGTTCACATGGGCGAGTGAAATAATAAAAAATGGGTTCCCTCCGCGGATTGTCTATTATTACATGAAAAAAGTTTGTATGAGGCTGCAACCTTAAAATGTAGAACTACACATGCACCTCAAAAATCTACCAAAAAAAAGTTGTTTTAATATTGAAAAACCTTTTAATTGATCATCTTGACATAGAGACGTATGAATATAAAACAAAAAAAATGATTTTGAGTTTCATAAATAGTGCATATTGCAACACAGAAAAACGATTTTTAGATTTTCAAATGTTTATAAATCTACTTGATTTTAACCACTTTAAAATTTAAACTTTTATAATTAGATATAAAAACTGATTTTCAATTAATTCTAAAACAAATTTACACCAAAATTATATGTTATGATAAAATTTGGATGTGCGCCTTAATTGGATTGTTTAAAGTTGTAACCCTTTGGAAACCGCACCCATATACTATTGGTGTATATTTCCTCTTAAAACAGCAAGTCATCGTTTTTTTTGTGGGTAATTAGGGGAAATTTATGTAATGACCAGTTTTTATACCATTATAATAAAATGATCCAAAAATAAGCTGTTATTATTTAAAAAGTTAGATCTTTAAATTTTTTAATATATTTTTTTTAATTTGTTCCACATTCGATTTTTCAAACCTCAAACCGATTTCAAACCGATAGAAAATCAAAACCCGGAAAACAAAAATATCAACGCCATTTCTTCTTCGCCCGCCCTCTCCCCTCTTCCTCTGCAACGAGTCTCTCTCTTTATCCATGCAACTTCGAAAGTTAATAGGGCCACAATATGGACTAGTAAATGGTTCATCTCTGGACACCAAATGACTGAAACAGAGGGATGGCAACCCGGAGTAACTACACTGGAGGCTACGAATTATTGAGCTCTCTACTCAAAACCATGTATTGAATTAGTGTCTTTTTTTTAAAATTTTGATGGGTTTCTCTCCCTCTTCTTTGGTTTGATAGAATTCATGGCCTTTATAGTGAAAACCCTATAAAATTTCAGGGAAGAACGATGGAAGATTACGTTTTCATGCCTGCAAATGAGGAGAGGATTAGGGAAAAGAAAAGACAGAACAATGGATTGAGGAGGAGGTTTTGGCATTTGGGATGAGAAAGACAGAGAGGAGGAGGGTGGGGCGTGCGAGATGAGGAAGAGAGAATGCTGGAGCAGGAAAAAGACCCTACGAATAGAGAGAGAGAGTGAGTGAGATTTGACCTAAAACAACCGAGAAGAGTGATTGCCAGAGGTGCTGGCATGAGAGAGAGGAACGGCACACGATGAGAGAGATAAGTGTTTGCAGTTGTTTTGGTGGGGTTTGTGATCGAAGGTTTCTATGGGGTTCTAAAGAGAGAGGTTACACACCCATTAAAAAACCTCTACTGTAAAAAAATGATAGTTTCTCCCCGAATTTTACTGTTTTGGGAAACAACGACGATGACGATGATATATATAAAAAAAAAAAAAAACCAAAGTTTACTATTTTATGAAACATTGACGGTGACAAAGGTGTACGAATAAACAGTATTGGAGTCCGTAGAGAAAATCCCAGCTAATATTGAAAAAAAGAAGGGAAAATGGTACCCCATAAGTTTTATTTATTCAAAAAAACCAGAAAAAATGGTCGTTGCTGTGGTATCGCACCAGCAGCATCTCACTCTCAATTTGGACAAGGCCGAAATTTAGATTAAATAATGGGTGTGTTCCCCACTATTACTCTTTTAGTTATGTGTGATTATTTACACCACCACGACGCCTCCCAAGACCCGGTAATAATTATCTTAAAGAAAAAGTTTATATAAGGATGCATCTTTATAATGTAAATGCTCTTAAAAAATACATCGAAAAAAAGGCAGTTTTAATGATAAAAAACTTTTTGATTGATAATCTCAATATCAAGATATATATGGCCATGAAAAATAAAAAACCTTTAGGTTTCAAAAATAATATGTTTTACAACATATTATCTACACCGTTCATTTTCAAGACCATCTATTTTCAAGATTTTCATATAATTATATATCTAGTTGATTTTAACCATTTTTAAAAATTTAAAATTTTATAATTAGATATAAAAAATAGATTTTAAGATAATCTTAAAAACATTTTATATCAAAATTATATACCATGATAAAAGTTGAAGGTACACCTTACCTCTACCTTTACGGATGCATCCGTATGCTAACTGCACCCTTGTTCTAATTGTGCTTCACAACAATGAGAGAGAGACTCAAAAACCATAAAAATAAAATTGGAGACGAAAGTTTGTTAATGATTACTAATTTCTTGAGAACATCCATATGATTGCCTCATCAACATTCTTAATAAATGAATACCTGCTTTAGTCTTTTGTGCCCTTCTTTTGCAACTGCCTAGCATCCCCCTCTCTCTCTTTTATGTGTTTGATGCGAGAGACATGAGAGAATGTTGGGCTGACCTATTTATATATTCTCCTCACTTAAACTTTCTCTTAACATGTTACAAGCCAAATGAGGTGAGTTGTGTTAGCTAGGCAGCTAATGTAAAATTTATGAAAAATTTTCACGAATTTTGAATCTATGTTATCTTCGATGATGACACAAAACATGGGAGAGCAATGTTGTTGGACACAACTAAAAGTATTTCAATTCTAACGTAGTCGTCTAGACAGTGAGATAGCATTGTTCGCTGCAAACAGTCTCATGCTTTTCTAAAGAGACTCAGTGCCCATTAAACATATGAATATATAAACTTATCTTTTATAGACAAATTACAGATGACAACAATAGGAATAAATCCCAAATAGACATATTACAATATGCAGCTTCTATATTAACCTAGTACCTGGTAGACAATATATACTTTTTTTTCACACTCCCCCTCAAACTCATGATGCTACGAGAGAGCAGTTGGAGTTAGAATATTAATTGCAGAAACAAACAGTTGGATCTTCATGAAATAGAATAGAGTAACATGAGCAAGAACTAGGAGGAAAAACCAAATAGAGAAAAGTTGGGTTATCAGATTTTTTTTTTTTTTTGTTGGGGGGGAGGGGTCAGTTTTTTAAAAGGGTTTCAGATGATCAATGACAATATTAGATGAGTGGCGGGGTGAGATTTCAGACAAATTTGGACCATGAGATCAAGATCCAGAGGCAAAAACATACATAGGATTTTTAGATAAGGCTGATCAGCCGTTTTCAGAGACTATTTTTCAGAAGTGAATTATGTGGTGAGTTTTAGATCAGATTTTAGAGGGATTTTTCAGAGGCCGTTACTCAAAGCCATTTGATTTATGAGGGAAGGCAATGATGTTAGATATTGCAATTTTCTAGAGGCCATTTTCAAACGCCAGTTTTCAGAGGACAGAAAGGTAAATATTTTAGATCTAACAGTTTTCAAGGTATTTTTCAATTTTTATTTTTTTTAAAAACAATTGGTCGGCACAATTTACAAAAGTGGTCCATACAATTTTTGTAATTTACTAACACAAGCCTAAAAGATTCATATATTTTTTTCATTGTGTTGAGCAAGAAATAATATTAATCACCAACAGTGGCAACACCAAATGACCAAAGTGGACCATCAAAAACCAATATGGGCCACCAACTCTTTTTCAATGCAAACCTTACTTTACTCTTAGTGAGTGAAAACAAATATGCAAAAGGTACAAACAAAATATACCGTTGAGACGATGTAAAAAGAAAGCCCGAGAGATAAAGGAAAGTAAGAAAAAGATGCAAAGAGATAGTGAGTGAGGAATAGACCAATCAATTCGTCGGGGGTATGATCAGCATTTGCATATCAAACACGAATCACGCATAGATCTAATGATCAAGACGAAATCCAGAGAAACTCGAAACCGTAACCCTAGAAATCCAAAGACCTACAAAGAAAGGGAAACTTACTATTAATTGAGAGAGGAGAACGAGAATGAGAACAATGTCCTTTAGATTCGATGGAAGAGATTGAAGAAAAACCTGAAAGAATTTGCATAAAGTTGAAACATGACTCGACAGAAGGGCACCAATTGGGTGAACAATAAAGTCGTTTTGAAAATCGGCGACAACGTTTCAGGGACACTAACTAGGTGAGCAACAAATTCGTCTTGAGAATCGGCGACAACACATCAGGGACGAAGAATAGACAAAGCGAAGATGAATCTGGCTCTGATACAACAAACTCATATTGAAAATCGGTGACAATGCTTTAGGGACGAATAATGGACTCAACGAAGATGAATCTAGCTTTGATATCATGTGAAGAGTATCGGGTTTTTCTGAAAAGACTCAGTGTCTATTAATCAATATGAATATATAAGCTTGTCTTATATAGACAAATGTAGATGACAATAATATAAATAAATCATACATACCTATATTATACCTAGACTTACCTTGTAATACAAGATATTGTGTCTAACCTTCCCATATATTTTTTATTACAATGTACACATTCTAAATTAACCTGATACACACTTCTTTTCACATTCGCAAACCTGGCCAGTCCAATTTGGAACCGGCTGGTCAAACCAAAATCGGGTACTGGCCGAATTGGTTTTGGTCGGTTTTGGTCGTCTACGGGTATTAAAAAAAAAAAAAGAAATAAATATAAAATACTAAAAAATAAAATGATTTGTTTGTAATATGTTATTTAATGCTATTTATCGTATTATCAAAGATTAAAAAGTGTTTGGACCATGAATACTTATTTTTTTATATATTTTCTAATGTTTTGAAAAAATCAAAAACATCACGGTCACACATCTTTATTTTTTTGAAGTACTTTTTAACTTGTGCTGTTTTTAATCATACTTTAAATATATTTTTTGATTGTTTTGTACTTTTTATTTTGTTAACACTTTTTGAGAGGTGAGCGGAGGGTTCAACCCACGTGCCAAAGAAGAAGACATACATTTGTGTGGACAGTTATAATTCAGGCCCAATTTCAATGCATTCTCTATATCATTACGCAATCCCTGTGGTCAAGTCAATAATTTTTTTATTTTTTTATTGAGCTCACTCAATCCTTGAATTTGCTTCATCGTCTACTGTGCTATTGTCGAATGTATAAAGCGTGCCTGAAGAGTCATATTATATAATACTTGCAAACAGCTCTTAGGGTCCTATTTTATAATATTTAAGTCGCTTTACTTTTTAGCTCGTAGTTTATTGGGTAGGCAGGCCATGGCTTTTGTCCCGCTGCCATGGAGTACATATATTTGCAGAGGAGGCTCCAAGGCTGGAAGCTTGCACTGCATTTCTCCTCATCCTCCTCCTCCTGTTAAGAAGTATCGGTTTCTTCGACCAAGGTGAGACGAGATCTCTCAGTTTGTTCTTGTTTCTATTTTTATACTTGTTTTGTAGTGCCTTGTGGGATCGGTTTAGTTGCATGTTTAGCCTCTTTTTGGCAGAAAGCGCGATACTTGGCTTTTGCTTGAGCAAATTTATATTATATCTAGTGGTGGTATAAGAAAAATCGAATCGGAACGGTTAATTGGATATGGGTCAGAAGCGGTTCAATCGGCATATTTGGGCAAGTCCCAGGTGATTAAAAAAATATTTAAAAAATACAAAATACAAAACACTTAATAAAATATGAACAATATATTTAAAGTATGATTAAACAATGCACATCCAAAAATAAATAAAAAATAGATTTTAAGGAATCTATTTGTGTCTAGGAACATTTTTGATATTTTCAAAAAAATAGAAAAATGTAAAAATAAGTATTAATGGTCAAAGTAATTTCCAATCTTTGCTAAAATGATAAATTACATTACAAACAAACTCCCTTATTTTTTGAGATTTTATATAATTTCTTTTAAAATACTCAACCGACTACCAAAACCGACCGAAACCAGTGGCTAGTACCGATCTAACCGGGTCTAACAGGGGAGTTAGAATTTTAAACCGCCTGATTTTGTTTGGGCCAAGTGCTCAACCCATACGTGAGTCCGAGTATTTTGGTCTAAGTTCTAGCCAAGGCCAACAACTATTAGAAATAAAAATACTAAAAAATCTTTATATATATATATATATATATATATATATATATATATATATATATATATATATATATATATATAAAACGTAAAATCAAACAAAACACATCTAATTGAGGTTAAAAAGTAGCAAAAAAAATGGACTTAAAAAAAATCAATTGGTGATGGGAGCATTGTAGAAATAATCCAAAAAGAAAAAAAATATAAGAATAAGTATTTAGGGCAACAACACTTTCCAGTCTTTACCATAATGATAGAAAATATTAAAAAAAAAACATATTACTAATAAACTTTTTACCTTTTGAATTTTTTATAATTTTAAATTTTATCAAGAGCCCCGAGTTGGACACCCAACTTGTGGCTTGCCTAAGTACTGGAAACCCGGTCAGAAAGACCTTCGAAGATATATTTTCAATCAGAAATTTTGGAAACCATCTAAGAAATAAGAATTACTATATTATTTTCAACAAAAATGTTTGAATTTTGAGTTTTTTTACCCTTAGATTTCACCTTCCAAAAATTAGACAATCTTTATTCAATCTTAGTTTAGAGAGAGTGCAATTTGGATATGTTTTTATATTAAAGTTAGTCTTCACATTCGGTGGAAGTATAAAACCTTTTGGCCAACTTAATAGCAAGTCTTGCAAGCATGGCTTTTCGTTTTGGGAAATATTTTTATGTGACCCAACAACATGTCAGTTCTACGGGACCCCACTTTTTAGCCGTTTGATTATAAGGTTGTTCATACTATAATGTCACATCAAATATTGTTTTATTTTTTATTATTTTTATAAAACAGTATTTTATGAAATTTTTATGAAATTTTGAGCGTCCCATCAAAAAATTAAGGCGAACTTGGAAAAAATATAAAAAATTCATTTTATGTAAAAATAGAAGACCACATTGCCCCTAATATTTTTCAGGGGTATTATGGTAATTATTCATCATTACAAATATTTTTTTAATGTGAGCTCTTGTTATATCCATGCATGCCCAAATTTCGCCTAAAAGCCATTTGATCAAGATCCAACGGTTAAGTGCTAACTTGAGACTTTGTGACTAAAACGATCTCAGCTATCTACCCCGATCTAATGATTGGTACCAGGGATCACATATGCCATATATGTAGATGGGCTCATATAGAAAGCCATCCCATTGATTTTTGGCCTGCAATAAAAGCATTGATTTTTTGGACGTAGGTGCGATTCGAGTGATGCGAAGCCGCTCTCGTTGAGAAGGGTATTGCTGGACAAGGCAAGCGACATTCTAACAAATCTGTACAGAGACAGAGGGGAAAGCTATGGCACCATGCCCGTAGCTGGAGGTGCCCTTTCCGACCTCGTTGGTCGTCCATTGTTCCTCTCTATATACGATTTCTTTCTCAAGGTCTCTCTCTCTACCCACTTTGTAAATAAAATAAAAGAGAAAAATTATATAGGTTTTGTTAGGGTATATCATTTGGTGGTGTATACCCTTAAAGTCCTCAACATACTTAAATACCTTGAATTGTAATTAAGAATTTTTCAAGCAAAGGCATTTTGGTCATTTAGAAGGGTAAAATGTATATTTCTATAAAAAAATAGATTATTTTATTAGTAGTTAAAAAATAATTAATGTATCTTGAAGAGATGTCATTGTCCACTATTGATAATAAATGTTTTTGTTTCTATTAAAAAAATTTATTGTACCCTTGACTAATTGCTTAAAATACCCCTAAACAAAAAATTACTACACAATAGGACTTTAAGGGGCCATTTCGATACTCGAAAATATATTGTTTATGAATATATTACTGGCATAATACACTATTACATAATACATTACCTGTAAATAGATTGTTATTGTTTGGGTAGTATTTAGAAATACATTGCTTTTGTTTGGCTATGTCTGGAAGAAATATAGGAAATGCATTATCAACATTTTACCAGCACATGCCTATAAACTATCATTTCTTTTTTTTTTATCACAAAATTTCACTAAAGTATAGAATTATCATTTCTTTTTTTTTTGTCACAAAATTCCATTAAAATATGGAATTAAAATCATCATCAATCCATTCCAAAAATATTTCTAATAATAACATCATCACTATTCCAAAAAGATTTTCTAATAATAACTTGTACCATTTTACAATCATCATGACACTATTTCTTATTTATTTTACATTCCTTTGGTACTTACATGGAATCACATGTCTTCTAACGTGACATTGGTTTCAACATAATAAGTAATTGGAACAATATGATTGGAATAACATAATTTATTATGATAAGCTTTATTTTTATTTATTTATTATGAAAGTTTTCAAATGTCTCTCTATATAATTTGAAATAAACAATAAATTTATGATACTAAATTCAAAATCTTTATGGAATGAGTTAAAAAATAGGAAGAAGTTTGATTAGTAAACTAGAGGGTTTAGTAATTGCTTTATAATATTTTGAAGTATTGGATGAGACTAAAATGTATGTTATTTCAATTGAGATTTTAATAATATCTTATGAGAATTATGTTGTTTGAAATTTTTATTATGATTGTGTTGTATAATTTATCATTGATTATTGATTTTTATTTTGTTTTTATATGATAACTAATGCCTTTAAATAAGGGGACGAGCTTAAAAATGGAGGGATCACGTATGCTAGTTATTATGAAGAGAAAGGGTTTACAAAGAGATGATTTTTTTAATCAGGGATAGAGTAGACAAAAACACATGCGAAATATTTTCCAAAACTAACCATCTAGATTTTTCACCTATCAGCGAGCGTAATGAATTTCCTAATTTTTGGGGAAATCTAACTTAATTTGTTTCTATTTCCTTACCCAAATAGTAAAAATGCCATATTTTTTTGTAATATATTGTCGCGTAATAGATTTTCAAGTACCCAAACGGCCCCTAACGCTATACACCACGAAGTGATGTAGCCTAATAAAACCCAATTTTATATTATTCATTTTATTTAGGAGATGTAGATTTGACACTAGCTTAAAGCCACACCACTTTTTTATATGGGAAAGGTTTCCCTACAACATAAAAGATCTATGCTTCCCCTACCATCTAGCCGTCCAAATTTAATCGGGGTGCACCTATAAAAAATATTAAAAATAATTTTTCTATAAAATATAATGACCAAAATACCCCTTAGAACTTTCAAGGGTATTTTGGTCATTTTATTTTATTGAAACTATTTTCTTTATATTTTTCGCTAGTGCGAGTTTAATAGAAGATTGGAGTCCAAAATTTTGTGTCAAAATAGTTTATAGAAAAAAAAAATAGTGTAGAGACGTGACATTGTGATTGGGACAATCTTAGCCCTCTATTCAAAATGGACGGTTGGATAAGGCGAAGTATATAAGTTTTATGCTCTAGGGAAAGGGGGCGGTTTGTATAGAGCCTAGGCTCTAACAATCAAATTTGAGCCTACCTTCTAATAATGTCGAAAAATGTCATTTTAATACTGGAAATCTTTGTGATAGCCTTAAAATATATTTTCATTTTTTAGTCATAAAGTTTAAAGCTTCAAAAATAGTGTCGATCGATAGATTTATGAAAACTTGAAAATCTTGAAAATTGACGGTCCAAAAATGTGTTACAAAATACACTATTTTCAATACTTGAAATCCATTTTTTTCTCTTGTCTATGCATCTTGATTTTGAAATGATCATTTTGAGGATATTTTGGCATCAAAACAACCTCTTCTAGTGAAATTTTTGAGGTAGGTTCAAATTTGATTGTTTAGAACCTCGGATCTATACAATCTTTTCCCTTAGGGGAAACATAGAAAGCTTGCCCTTTTCATCTTGTCGTAGAAGACATGTACCAATGTACATCGTCTGCTCTAGATTGCACCCCTACCCACGAAATTCCACTCTCCTCTAACTCACTCCAGTTCATAATTAAAATATAGGAAATTTTTCGTATAGAATCCTAATTCCTTGTATTATTTCATGGTAGACCCTCATTCCATTATTCCTTCAAGTGACATAAAAAAACCCCTAAAGATTTTACCATACTCGATCATCTCTTGCCTCCCTCATCATCTCTTACCTCCCTCTTTTGTTGACTTTTGATAATAAAAATTAGTCCCAACAAATCTTTTTATACAATTTCAACTCAAAAATGTTTTTAATAGGAGGAGAAAGAAAAAGATGATTAAAAAAGTTTTTGAGATTAAATGGGATTAAAAGATTTGTTGAGGCAAATTTTTATAGTCAAAAGTTCATAAAAAGGGAAGATAAGAGATAAGGAGGTACAGTGAAATCTTTAGGGATTTCCTTATGTCGCTTGAAAAAAAAACGGGAGGACGGTCCACCATGAAATAATATGAGGAACTAGAGTTCTATACGAAATTTTCCCTAAAATATATTGTCTTCCACAAATATGATTGCAACCTCATAAATCTCACCTTAAAGTAGTGTTGGGAAAATCCACATGGGCCGACTACTCAAATCCCCAGTCAAGTACTCGCCCAAGTTCGAATAACTCTGCCCAAGTACTGTAGCACCTGGAAATTAAAATAAATTTTTTTTTGAAAAAACAAAAAGGAAAACTATTTTATGTTACAAATATATTTATTTTTTTAGAATTTTTTATAATTTGTAAATTTTATTTAAGGTTCTCTAATTGGACCTTGAACTTGGGCTCAGCAAAGGCCCGAGCTTGAGTAACTCGGCCGAGTAGAAACTACTCAGTCGACTTTTGGGAACGTTGTCTTAAAGTGAATGGCCCATAAATCTTTCCTAAAACAATTAAAGTCCGACAAGTTTTTGGGATTTGGTCTCTCCCTCAACCCATGTCCACCATGTGTTTATATTCTTCAGAATTGTCTTTTTTTTTTAAAAAAAAAGGAGCAATATTAACTCAATTTAGGTGGACCAATGTTTTAAAACCTGCCAATTTGCAATTCGAATAGTTGATCTAAATAAGAATCTGTTGGACCGAACTGATTCCAAAATGGTATAGGTCTCGGCACAGTTACCTCCCTAAACACCCCTCTTATACATTATTTAATTACTTTTAAGGTTATCTAAAGTTTTCTTAAGTCCCCTCCAAATACCCACATCATAAAACTTATTTTGATTTATTTATTTTTAATAATTTTTTGGATCACCGATTCTTGATGAATCGAGACCCAATTTGCATCACCAATCTAATGACGCGACATAGATTTGAGGGTGAACTATCCACCCCACCGATTTGGGAAACACGGGAAAGCTTTCTATGCTCCCCCCACAGCATAGAAGTTCTATCCGCCCCCTACCATTTAGCCGTCCAATTTTGATCAAGAGAGCCACTCACCGTTTGATCTTAGTTCCGACATCTCAAAGTATTTTATTTTTAGTTTTTTATACAAATTGTATGAATATGAAATTTGGTACGTGTCATCTTCTCATTCGGGCGCACTTATAAAAAATATTAAAAATAAATTTTTTGATAAAATATAATGATCAAAATACCCCTTGAAACTTCCAGGGCTATTTTGCTCATTTTATTTTATTGAAAATTTATTTTTTTATATATTTTTTGTTAGTGCGAGTTTAATAGAGGAATGGACGTCCAAAATTTGGTGTCAAAATAATTTATAGAAAAAAATAAAAATTAAAATAGTATAGAGACGTGACATTGTGATTGGGGCAATGTTAGCCTCCATTCAGAATGGATGGTTTGATATAATTTCTATGTTGTAGGAGAAACATAGAAAGCTTGCCCTTGAAACACTAGGGGAAGACTATGTTTTGCCAAAATTATATGGTAACTTTGTGAGCTATGGGTCAAATCCCCTTGTTTGCTAATAACTTGAGTCTCATTCGAGGGAGTTTGAACTTAGAAACTCTCAAATGTCCATATTTAACGTCCAACGGCTAGGACCTACTAGTCTCAACTGTAGAAACCTAGGTATCGACATAGAATCGTTACGAATAAAATGCAAATGATATTAATGATTAATGAATAGAAAAATTTTATACAAGGTTGCAACTTTATACTATAGAAGTGAGGTGCATATCAAAATCCAGTAAAAAAGAATGTGCCGAAGTTGGAAATTTCTAATTGATCATCTCGACTTCTAGATATATGGATATAAATGAAAATGAAATTTAAGTCTAAAAAATAGTGCATCTTAAGATAAATTATCTAGACAATCTATTTTCAAGATTTCCAACTATATATAGATTTGCTTGGTCCACACCTTTTTTAAAATTTTAAAATTTATAACCATGGTGGAACATAGAGTCTGAAGCCATCATTAAGATTAAGATATTGGAACTCCATCTTCCAATAAAATAGGTGCCTTGCAAGTACTTAGGCACGTTATAGTAGTGTTTGAAAAATCAAATTGGAGCGGCTAGCCGAAAATGAATAAAATTATGTTCATCAAAAGGTATAATTTTAATAAGCGAAATATTTTGTTTTTAGAAGAATTGATTTATCAAAAACCCTTAAAATCAAACAACATTTTGAGCAAGAAACGACCTTCAATATTGAGATAATAAAAAAACTCAACACACAAGCATTCTAAAGGCTTCAATAATCTTTTAAACGCACCAAATCTCTTTAAAACATATTTGGTATATTTAATTTTGTTAAAAAATGGGGGTAATTTTAGATCTATGAAATTTTCATGACATCGTGCAACAAAAAAATTCATATAAATTTTTTTAATCAATCGTAAATAGACATATCTATTTTATTTGACAGATGAAACCTTGATGATCAAAATCTACAATTGAATTTAATAAATAAAAAAAAGGCCAATAAATTAATAAAGAATCTGTTTTAATTTTATTTTATCAAACATAGGTTCTTTGAGCAGCAATTTGGTTTTTTGAACAAATTGAAACATAAATATGGTAAATACTTCGATTATCTATTAAATCCCCCAAATTTTTTCAAGAACCATTAGGTATTGAAGAGATTATTGTATGAATGGCGGAAACTTTCAAAAACCTAAAAAATACTTCATTTCAATTCAAAAAACTCTTTTTTTTTCGATGTTTCAATCCAAATTCCTTGTTTTATATATTCTAGATAGTGACTTACAATAATAAAGCACAAAAAAGACAAAAAATGACACTAAATTGAATAAAAAAAAGGTGAAAAATTGGATTCAAGTATGCCTGCTACATGTTACGGCTCCTATTTCAAAATAACGCCCATAACGGGTACATTATCAGTATTTATTAAAAACATTTGTTAATATCGGCTAACCGGTTTGATCAGCAGAAAATCGGCCGATTAGACAAAAAAACGGCCGGTTCGACCCCTAGCTGGTTGGTTTTTGGCCAGACATTTTAGAGGGTGTACCCTATGCTACTATACACCCAAAACCAGCCCTAATCGAACCCAGAACCCTAACGATTCTGATCTAACCAATGTGTTCCGATTCTAGCCGACCGGTTTCTCTCACACTACCTTATACAAACCTTACCCTTCGTGAATTAATCTGATTGCCCAATAACTAATCGTCCAATATTTGGCGTTCCATGGAAGGCACCAACTAGTTTCACGTGGCCCACTCGAAAACGAAAACGACCCTGTATCTTAGATTCTGAAAAGATACATAGGTGATATCGTATGACAATAAGTTCTTTTGAAAAAAATTTTACAAAAATATTTTTTGACTGGTTTCACGTGGCCCACTCGAAAAGCAAACACGACCCTACATCTCACATTCTGAAAAGACGCATTAATGATATCCTTTGACAATAAGTTCTTTTGAAAATAAGATTTAAAAATTTTACCAAAATATTTTTTGAATGAGATTGCTTGCTTGTGAATTAATTCATGGAAAGAAATAGTTATAGGCTTCATAAGAAAATAAATTTATGAGTATGTATAGCATGCTACCGCCGGAGTATTGTGTAGAACAACTCCCTCAGGTAAATAGCTACTTGGGTTAAAAAATTTTATTTGAAAATTGGGATCCAAGTATCGCTAGATGATCGTTATCATTTTTTCTAATTTGAAAATTGGGATCCATCTAAGTATCACTAGATGATCATTACCAAATAAAAGAATTAGAAAAATATCATTAAAGGGGACAAAACCCCTTAAAATATCATTAGAGATGTCAAATTATCTCTAATAACATTTAAGGGCATACTTTGTCTATTCCATTTCATTTATATACCACCTCAAAAAAAAAATCTTTTAAAATACCCAAATTACCCTTATTCAATATTTGAACCAGAAAAAGTGAGGGGCATGTCAATAATTTGACCTCAAAAACTCTTCACCCAAATGAAAAAAAAAATGTCCCTAATTGTTCTGCATTACAAAAAAATATATATATGCTTTTTTCGGCATATATAATGTGAAATAAACATGGGTATTTTTATCATTCTGCACTTAAATACATTTCATATATAAAATGACAAAAACAACCCTAATATGATATGTTCTTTACTTGTAATATGGATCAACTAAGGGTATTTTGATCATTCGAGTGAAGCTTCATAGGTCAAATTACTGAAGTGTTCCCCATTGTTTTTCATTCCAAACACTGGATAAGGCTAATTTAGGTATGTCTAAGAGAAGTTTTTTAAAGATGTATCAGAGTGAAACATAACAGGAAACATATGCCCTCATATATAAATAGAGATGATTCTGATTCCATCAGTAAAAAGCTCCAAAAAGATCGCGCTCAAGGATTTGTCTTGAACACCTTCCTTCCCATAAACCTGTCAAGGGGCCCCGTCTCCAGTTTGATTCTTCTCAGACAAAGCAGGGGAAATGATATTTTAATAGGTTTCATCCCCTTTAATGATTTTTTGTTTTAAATAATTAGATTTTCATGGGTGTGCTAAGTAATTAAAACATGTTTTGCCTAGAACTTTGAAGAATCTTCCATAAATCGGAATGGAGTTTGCTATGGAGTTGGAGTTCGAGGGAGAGAGAGAGAAATTCTTCAATGAGAGTGAGATGAAGAATATTTGCACAAATAAGGACAATTATGTTTTTTTTAGAGAGAGAGAGAGGCATTCATAAAAATCACAATTAATATCACAAAACTAGTATAGAAAATCACAAAAAAAATACTATAAAAAATCACAATTACTTTCATGAAATTAGTATAAAAAATAGAAAAAACACTTTCCCCCTCATTTCTTCACTAGAAATCACAAAATGAGTAATCAAATTTTAGTAAAAAGATTATATCAAAATTAGTATAAAAACTTAGTCTCAGAATTAAGATAAATAGATATTCCGACAAGAAATGATGTCTCAATATTCACCTTTTTTTATAAAATATTAAAAGTCCATTATATACTAGCCCATTTTTTTGGGAATCCAATAAATAATATTTATAAGAATTCTAATAACTTTTTGAAATTTCTTTAAGTCCAATTGGGCTGATCAGGACTGGTTCTTGCGATGAACTGTCTAGGTTACCGATCTGTTTTTTTTTTTTTTTTAACATTAATTTGGGCTGAAGACCTGCTTGGGATTTTCACACAAATTGATATTTTCTTATTGAAGTTCGTTGATATTCAAATTGTTGTTTTATTGATTGTAAGGAAATAGTTGCAAAGAATAACGACTTACGAAATTTAGCCCAAATCCGAGACTTATTCATGATGGCCCATTCTATGTGTGGATTTAATTGTTGCAAAGTTCTTGCCTTGTGTGTGAATTAGAGCCATTTGTTAAAATAGAATTAATTATTTCATTGATAAGAAATGAAAAGGTGTGGTTTGTATGAGGTCATAATATTAAACAATTAAAGCAAGTAGCACCACCAAATTTTATAATAAGATATAATTTTGGCGTAATTCTTGAAATCGCCTAAGAACCCATTTTTGTATCGAATTATAAAATTTTAGACTAAAAAAATGGTTCAAATCAAGTGGATCTACAGACATATGACAATCTTAAAAATGGACATTCTAAATAATATGTTGCAAGACACTATTTTTGAGACTCAATTCTTTTTTTCTTTTTTGTTTCATATTCATTGGTAAACAATTAGAAGGTTTTCCAACTTTAAAATAGCCCTTTACCTTGGATTTGTCAAATGCACCTTAATTCTATAGTTTGAAGTTGCAACTTTTTATAAATATTTTCAAGAAATGAATGTACCGCTCATTTTATCTCTCTCTTAAATTTTCCTGCAGCATGGATTAGTATACAAGGTTTCTTTTGGACCAAAAGCCTTTGTCATTGTGTCAGATCCCATTGTTGCTCGCCATATACTTCGTGAAAATATGTTTGGTTATGACAAGGTAAACTCCTTTTTCTTTTGAACACACTAAAATTTCATTTATTTTATGGGCTGTATTTCTTCTTTCTATTACTCTTTAGAATTATGAATATTCTATTATTTGTAAACATGACACACTAAGTTATTTACTGAAGTTATTTTTTGTCTTTTTTCTTTTTTTGTCTTAACCGTATCATAAACAACAATACCAATAGTGCTTTTCCTAAACAAGAGTGCTCTATTTCAGCGTGACATTAATCAAAGCACTATGGCTCAAACATAATTTAGATTCTAGAGAAAGAGCATTAGTTGTAGCACAATGGTTCAAATGTTGTATTGAGAAGTTTGTGATTAGGATTTTTAAATTTCTTGAGAAACTTTCCATGAGGTAATATTGAGAGGGCCTCCGAGATGTACAAAATGGGGTTGGTAACAGATGGGGGAAAATAGATAGCTAGATGTCTCTTTGCATTTTTTCTGTATCTTTAATAATGGTTTCCCAAAAGGCTGTGGTTTGAAAAAAAGTAAAGTCACGCTTCGAAACCTCGTGCAGAAAACACTTTGGGCATGGAAAATATCTATAGTGGCTCCTCTAAATTCAATGTCCACCACTGAACTAAAAAAGGTGCAAATCGTGAGGATCAATGGACACTTGAAAATTGACGGTCAAGATTATGTGCTATAATATACAAAATTTTTATGGCTGGAAATCCTAATTTTTTCACCGCCATAATGTTCAAGGTCATAGGTCATAATTTTTTTACAACCATATCAAAACTATAATTTTTGGTGAGCTTTGATGACCGTTTATCCATAAGGTTTGAGCTTTATTTTAACCTTTTCCAAAGTTAATTGCAATATTGATCGAGGATCAAGAGCTTGAGAGCTTAGCCTTAGAGTGGGCTGTGGGATGGATAAACTCCAAGCAAGTATTTAGGTCCCCCAAAAAGGGCAATCGGGTAAATTCATTAAAAGATTCCATATATAATTGGCTTCTTGGATGACAGTTTCTTTTTTGGAGGAAAGATCGCCTAATAAAATCCACTCCTTCAAATCTCCTAGTTCATTCAATGGCCATTTTCTTTATGCCAAGGTCAATAGTCAATAGTGATGGGTAGAAGGAGATGGAAAAGAAATTGTCATATGTCCCAAATCTTGATGAGTAGTGTTGTTGGATTGTATATCGAAGAAAGCGAAGGGTTTTCTAGAATGACTGAGAATTGTTTTTTTTTTTTTTTTCTTCATATGTTCTTATGGCTATGAAACCATATTTAATAGAGAGATGAAAGGAAGCTATTCTCCAACGTTCGGCTTTCTTTCTTAGAATCTCTAAGAAGTGACTCTCAATTTCTAGGAGATAGGAGAGTTATTCACTATGTATTAAGAAGAGAGATTACAATATCTCTATTTTTTTTTTTAAAAAAATAATAATTATATAAAACATTTTTATAAAAATATTAAATAGATAAATCAAAAAAATATATGGTAAATGTGAGACCCCATGACCACAAATGTACCTTTATCTCCCACTTGGCCACGAGAGCTGAATATATAGATATCTATTAAAGTTTGTACTGCTTAAGGGATTTAACTTTTATGAGCATATTTTTGTCATGAAGTTGTTATACACTAGTGCAGTTATACGTCTCATGATCCAAAACTTATCCAAGGTCTTATTATGGGTTTTTTTATGCTAATGTGGCTTTCCTCTCATGACCAAGATGTTCCTAAGTCCCATTAAAGTTACATGCTTTGAAAATATTTAAGCATTTAGTCTTTTTGTCAAACGGTCTGCAATTATACCCATTGATGGTAAATAACTATTAGTCATTTTATTCTTTTCAATGATTTAACAACTATAATGATAGTCAATTTTAATGGACTTGCCTTGGAGCTATAGCCTCCATTTCTAATTAATTGGCAGCCTAATTATCACAAAAAATGTTAATTGGTCGGTAGGCTCTATCTAGCTTCAAATCATTTATAAAGCATATATTCCAAATGTTATAAAATAGTAGCAATGCTATAAGTAATATACTCAGCTTCCATAATATGTCGAGCTATACAATTTTGTTTCTTGCTTGACAAAGAAACATATCTGAAGAGGAATTCATGTCCTGAGATTGATTTTCTATCATCTGGGTCTCTTGCAAAGTTTGCTTCAGAGTACCCAATAACCTATAAACTTTCAGCTTAAAAGGTAAAGTAATTGTAGTGATTGTGTTATGAAGGGCAAAGTACCACTGCATAGAAGGCTGTGTTAGACAATATAATGATTTCTTAAATTTGTATACTTGATCTTCTTAACCTTTAATTACATATCCTTCTAGTTGCTTCATATAAACATCTTTTTTTAATTCTCAAATCAAGAAAGCGGTTTTAAAATCCATTTGAAATAATTCTAAATCATAATATGCAATTAATACTACGATAATCCTAATATATGAAAATTTGGTTAGAAAATAAGCTATACATAATATATACCCTTCCTTTCGGTAAATCTCTTAGCTACCAATCTAGCTTTATACTTTTCTATGGATCCATTTGCATTAAGCCTTCTTTTTAGATCTATTTGCAACTAATGAGTTTTTATCCACACTTGATTCCTTTTAATGGAATCAATTTAATCAATCATGGCTTGAATCTACTCAGTTGAGTCATGTAAGCTAGTACTTCATTGCAGCTTTGAGGTTCATCTATGTTATCTTCACTTCTTAGAGAATAATTATATTCATTCATGATTACACAAAATTCCTCTAATGTAGTAGATGGAAATCTAGTTCTTTCAGGTTAATTTGATAAACTATAATGAACCATTCTCTCCAATTGTAGAGCGAGACTGAGTAATAGGGTCTTTTATCTTTATCAATTTCATATAAGTCAATAGGCTTTTAAGGTATATTCATAATCAATATTTTATAAAAAATGAGCATCACGACTCTGTACTAAGGATGTAGTATCATGGTTATAAAATTTGTACTTTTAAAATTTTATAAATGAGTATTTAATAGTTTTATTTTGTAGTTTATCTTTATTTTGTGGTAGTATGAGTACACGTGTCCAAGAATCCTAAATTTTAAAAATATTAATTCCCAGTTCCTACCAGTCCATAACTCATAAGGAGTCAAGTCTATGGCTTTAATTAGAACACAATTAATAATCTACGTTGCAATGTTGAGAGCCTTACTCCTAAAACAAGGTTATAAATCTGAACGACTCATCATAGACCTAACCATATCGATTAGAGTTTTATTTCTTCTTTTAGCTACACCATAATATTATGATGTATATGACATAGTATTTTGGTAAATTACAACATGCTTCTTATAAAACTTGATAAGTAAATTAGAGCACCAGTCATCACCCTTATTCATTCTAAGGATTTTAATATGCATTTCTAGCTAATTTTCTACCTTAACTTTATACTTTTAAAATATTTCTAACACATTTGATTGCTTACTAATTAACTATATATACCCATAACGAGAATAAGTATTTATAAATGTTATGATATATTCCATACCTCTATGTGTTTTTATATTTAATGGCCTATATATATCAAAGGTTTCTTAGCTAATTAAACAGAAATATGATGCATCTGGAAAATACATGGCTCACATGTTTTGAAAACAATTTCTCTTAACTTGAAAAGTAAGCATCTCTTAACCATTTTGTTCCTTTTATCTTTATTTACGTGTCCCAATCCTAAATGTCGTAAATACAAATATGGGCATCAAATGAAGCACAGATATAACCAGAACTAGGGGAATTTTCATATTGATATTTCCCTCATTTCTATTGTTATTGCTCTCATTATTAATAAGATTCATAGGATTTTGGGGAAAAAGAATTTTGAGCAAATTAGAGCTCATTTGACTTTTTTCTCATTCTTCTCTCAGCTTCATTGTTGAGGTGCATGAGAAGATTCAGCATAATGATCTATTGTGCAGAGTGATTCAAGTCAATCATAATTCTCAAGATGGAGAGAGATTGTTTAGGATAATGGACATTTACATGTGATTAGAGGCTGGATTCCTAACAAGCATGTATTGTTATTTTGTTGACATGCTCGGTCACGGAGTCTATTTCCTTCGTCCTACAACCGTTATTGTCACACCCCAAAAATTTTAAATACTGATAGTCCTGAGATGTGACAGTCAAAACAAAGCAATTTTCGATATCTACCATGCATTGATTCAAAATCAAAACCCCTTTTTTTTTTCTTTTTCTTCAAATCTATATAAACTTTGTTCATAACTAATATTAATATAAAGGTCTAAACATATATAGATCTCTTGACAGGACAAATTTACAATGGTGAATTCTTACAAAGTAACAAAAGAAAGTTTAAGCACAACTACAATATCTTCCAAAGTTGATCCTTAATAGCACTCAATATGAAATCACAGTTATCTTGAAAAAAATGTTTACCATAGTTTGATGAGTTTCGCTACACAGTAAGTGATCATCATAATCCTAAAAATAATCATGGTTGAAAGATATCAATATTTTCAAAAAGGAAATCTATTAACAGAAATGCACCAACAGTTTCACTTTAAAAAGTGCGTAATTAAGTATAATCTGAATAATTGAAATGCATATAACATTTTAACGGCAGTGCATAATTCAAAGGATTTCACAAAATACCATACTGGCGTCCCAAGTAAGTCAATTATATACTCATCAGCGTCCTGATGGGTCCACTTAATCCCTATCGGCGTCCCAGAGAGGTTCACTTAAATCCCTGCAGGTCCACTTATATCTCACCGGCGTATCGGATGAGTCCACTTAATCGTTATCGGCGTATCGGATAGGTCCACTTATACCTCACCAACGAACCGGATGAGTCCACTTACATACTTAAAGTATTTATAAATCTCTTTAAACATTTAAAAGCAGCAATATCATGTACTCAACCTATCACTGAAATTATTAATATGAATTTTACTGAAACCATTAATAACAATCACTTTCAATAACATTTCAAAAATAACCAGACAAATATTTGTGCTCAAATTCAAAAAGGTAGCAGTTCGTAAAGACATTCTAGCATAATTGTCAATCTAGTATGTATAGAAAAACTCTTACAGAAATCCAAGAATACGGAATTATCCGAATTTATAGGATGTCAATTCGTAAATAAACATTTCACAGACAATGCTATATTCAAATGCAAAAATATCGGTTTTCAAATAATAAGGCAGTTATTTGCACATAAAACTTATAAAATATAGATTCGGACGGAAATATCACTATTTATTAAAACAGACTATTTTTCAGGAAGATGATGTCACTTACAGTTGCTCATCTGATATGATTCATCAGAACCATATATAGGTTTGGACCTTCAAAATGGACTAAGAGATTTAAGGTTTAGAGTCCCTAAGCTTTTCTTTAGAGGAACTAACCCTTGTAGGATGGTCAAGCCCTTTGAAATTGCCAACTAAATGGCAGAAGTAAAAATTATATAAGCGAAGGAAGACCTCATTACTAGGCTATTAAAAAGGGATGGTCGGAGAAGGACTACTCCAAGAGAAACATAAAAGCGTGCTTTCTTGTTACCCTCAAAACTCATACGTATATAAAGGATATAAGGGAGAACTTTTTTTTTTTTTTTTTTTTTTTATAGCACCTCATCAAAAGAGGTGTCAATGGAGAATGGCATGGGCACATATTAAGGCACGTAAAAGGTTAAACTTTTCCTTTCGAAAAGTTAAAAAAGGAAAAGATGGTGGACCCAAGGTCCACCCAAATTAAAATGGTTTGTTCGTATATTTAATAATATTTTGGCTTTTGAAGTATTTTAAGAAAGGCTAAAAGAATGGTCTCTATGGTGTATTATTATCACAAAGAACTTTTGCTCAAAATTATTTTTGGATATATATATTTAATATATTATTATTATTATTATTATTATTATTATTATTTATTTATTTATTTTTATTTTTTATATGGATTATTACATTCTTTCCCCTTTAAAAAAATTTAGTCCTCCAAATTTGTGTACCTGATAGCTGAAAAAGATTGAGGTACTTTTCTCTGATTTCGTCTTCTCGTTCCCAAGTAGACTCCTCTCTCGAATGGTACTGCCATAATATACGGACTAAAAGAATCTCTTTATTGCGCAACACTTGTACCCTCCTATCTAGTATCAAAATTGGTTGCTGATTGAAGGATATGTCCTTCCTGATCGATACAAGTTCATATTTCAAGATATGGGATGGGTCGGGCTGATATTTTTGTAGTGATGATACATGGAAGACATTATGGATGTTTACCAATTCGGTGGTAAGGTAAGTCTATGAGCGACAGCTCCAATTTTTTCCAGGATTTCAAATAGTCTGATGTAGCGTGGGCTCAGTTTTCCTTTCTTATCGAATCTCATAATGCCTTTTATTGGTGAGATCTTTAGGAAAACTCGATCACTTTCCTCAAATTCAAGATTTCTCCATCGGTTATCGGCATAACTCTTTTGCCAACTCTGAGCTATCCTGAGCCTTTCTCGAATTAATGTTATCTTATCTATAGTTACCGGGGCAATTTCTGGCCTCAAAAGCTTTTTTCACCAACAGTGTCCCAACAGATGGGTGACCTGCATTTCTTTCCATACAGGGCTTCATATGGTGCCATCTGAATACTGGCTTGGAAGCTATTATTATAAGAAAACTCAATTAGGGATAAATGGTCATCCCAGCTTCCTGTAAAGTCAATGCCACATGCCCTCAGCATATCTTCCAAGGTTTGGATGGTCCTCTGTGATTGTCCATCAGTTTGGGGGTGAAAGGCAGTGCTAAAGGTGAGTCTCGTCCCCATGGCTGACTGTTGCCTTGCCCAAAATTTAGAAGTAAACCGAGTATCCATATCCGATACAATACTGATCGGAACTCCATGCAACCGCACTATTTCCTTAATGTAAAACTGGACCAGTCGATCTAAAGTGTAAGTCGTGCTAATCGACAGAAAGTGGGCAGCTTTGGTCAGCAGGTCCACAATGACCCAAATGCTATCATGTCCTGAATTTGTTCTAGGCAAGCCAAAGACAAAATCCATAGAGATGTGCTCCCACTTCCACTCTGGCACGGGTAAAGACAGCAACAACCCAGCGGGCCTTTGATGCTCAGCTTTTACTTGCTGGCATGTTAGGCACTTAAACACAAATAGTGCTACCTCTTTTTTCATATTATTCCACCAAAAAGTTTTCTTCAGGTCCTGATACATTTTAATACTTCCGGGATGTATCGTATAACGAGAGTGATGTGCTTCTTTCAAGATAGCTTTCTTCACACTCTCATCATTCGGGACCTAAACCCGACCTTTGAATCTTGGTAAATCCTCACTACATATAGAGAATTCATCTCCCTTTTCCAGCTTCACCTCTTTTACAATTGTTATAAGCCGAGGGTATTTCTTTTGTGCTGATCGAATCTGTCGGATTTATTGGGGTTCTGCCTTAATGTTGGCAATCATACTTACCACACCATTAATGGACAGAGGTAGATGCCAATTCACTATTTCCTCTAACAATATCATTTCTTGGATCATTCGATGAGTTAAGACTCCCGTAGATTTTCTGCTTAGAGCGTCGGCCACAATGTTAGCTTTTCCTAAATGATAATGGATTGTACAATCATAATCTTTTAAGAAATCCATCCATCTTATCTGCCGCATATTTAAATCTATCTGAGAGAGGTATTTCAGACACTTATGATCTATGTATATTTCGAATTGCTCATCATATAGATAATGCATTCACATTTTCAAAGCGAATACTATTACAGCCAGCTCCAAGTCATGAATTGGATATTTTTTCTCATATTCTTTCAACTCTCTAGATGCATATGCCACTACCTTCCCATATTGTATTAATACACATGCCAAGCCTTTATGTGAAGCATCACTATAAATCACAAATCCCCCACTGCCCTCAGAAATAGTTAAAATAGGTGCTGAAGTTAATTGCACTTTTAGTTCTTGAAAACTCTCATCACATTCACTTGTCCACTCAAATTTGACATTTTTCTATGTCAATCGAGTGAATGGGGTTGCGATTCGAGAAAATCCATCTACAAATTTTTTGTAATATCGTGCCAATCCCAAAAAGTTTCGAACTTCAGTCACATTACTTGGTTATTTCCAATTAACAACAGCTTCAACCTTTGAAGGATCAACTGATAGACTTTCCTTTGATGTGACATGTCTTAAAAATGTCACTTGTTCAAGCCAAAATTCATATTTACTAAGTTTGGCATACAATTTCTTTTCTCTTAATATTTGCAATACCATTTTTACATGTTGCTCATGTTCCTTCTGATTCTTGGAATAAATTAAAATATCATCGATGAATACCACAATAAATTTATTCAAAAAGGGTTTAAAGACTCAATTCATCAAATTCATAAATGCAACTGGTGCATTGGTTAATCTAAAAGGCATGACTAAGAATTCATAATGGCCATACCTTGTTCTGAAAGCTGTCGTGGGAACATCTTCACTTTTAATCTTAAGCTGATGGTATCCAGATCTAAGATCAATTTTTTAAAACACTTGTGATCCTTGTAATTGATCAAATAAATCATCAATTCTAGGTAATGGATACTTATTTTTCACTGTCACTTGGTTCAACTGTCTATAATCGATATACAATCTCTTGCTCCTATTTTTCTTTTTAACAAACAATATCGGAGTACCCCAAGGTGATACACTGGGCCTAATAAAACCTTTATCTAATAATTCTTCCAATTTTTGTTTAAGTTCATTAAGTTCTGCAGGTGCCATTCTGTATGGTGCTTTAGAAATTGGGGCTACCCCTGACAATAATTCAATAGAGAATTCAATTTCCCTATCAGGCGGTAATCCTGGCAATTCTTTAGGGAAAACGTCGAGAAATTCTAGAATAACTGCAGTGGTATCCAAATTTATCTCGTCATTCCTATCTTCTTTGATTTAGGCAAGAAAGCCTTGATACCCTTTTTGAAAGATGCGATTAGCTCGAATGCAGAGGATTAAATATGATGGCTTTGATACCATTGAAGTAAAATACTGGTTGATTCGGAATATTAAAGGTAACCATTTTCTTGTAACAATCAATACTTGCATGGTATGTAGAAAGCCAATCCATGCTTAATATTACATCAAAATCTTGAATTTTTAGGAGTATTAAATCAACCAACAGTTCTTTTTCTTCTATCTTTATTGCACATGATTTGTACATTATATTGGTGTCAATTGAATTTCCCATCGGTGTGGCTACCTCTAGAATGTATTCTAATTGTTCTGGTTCTACCTTTAAGTGGCATGCAAAGTGTGGTGGCACAAATGAATGAGACGCAGGATCAATCAAAACATGAGCTACTTTTTGGAAGATAATAAGAGTACTTTGTCTCGAATAAAATTTTGAAAATACTTTTCATTAATTGCCTCAAGAAATACTTCCCAAGTCAAGGGATTATTTTCTTTGACCATTACTCATTTTTCTATTCGCCACCGATGTTGTGCTTCACCTTCTAACATAAAAACTGCCAACATCACCTTCCTATCATTAGGACATTCCATGACCTAGAATATTTTCTCCAATTGCATAATCCATCCCTTGGCCTCCACTGGGTTTACAACACCCTTAAAAGAAGGTGGGTTCAATTTTTTAAATTGTTCGCTATTACTCCCACCATTTCCCGTAACTGACTGCCTGGGTGGATTGTTATTTTCCATCTGATGTTGCATTAGAGCAACCATATTTTTCAAGGCTTTGTGAATTCCTTCCATATTAACTTCAATTATTTTGGATCTTGACTTCGTTGCGGTCTGTACACACAATGAATGTGATTTTGAGTATTTTCTTTTCAAATTTCCTAATAATCTTAAACCTATTGCTCTGATACCATAATTGTCACACCCCAAGAATTTAAAATACTGATATTCCTGAGATGTGACAGTCAAAACAAAGCAATTTTAGATATCTACCATGCATTGAATCAAAATCAAAACCCCTTTCTTTCTTTTTTTCTTCAAATCTATATAAACTCTGTTCATAACTAATATTAATATAAAGGTCTAAACATATATAGATCTCTTGACAGGACAAATTTACAATGGCGAATTCTTACAAAGTAACAAAAGAAAGTTTAAGCACAACTACAATATCTTCCAAAGTTGATCTTTAATAGCACTCAATATGAAATCATAGTTATCTTGAAAAAAATGTTTACCATAGTTTGATGAGTTTCGCTACACAGTAAGTGATCATCATAATCCTAAAAATAATCATGGTTGAAAGATATCAATATTTTCAAAAAGGAAATCTATTAACAGAAATGCACCAACAGTTTCACTTTAAAAAATGCGTAATTAAGTATAATCTGAATAATTGAAATGCATATAACATTTTAACGGCAGTGCATAATTCAAAGGATTTCACAAAATACCATACTGGCGTCCCAAGTAGGTCAATTATATACCCATTAGCGTCCTGATGGGTCCACTTAATCCCTATCGGCGTCCCAGAGAGGTCCACTTAAATCCCTGCAGGTCCACTTATATCTCACCGGCGTACCGGATGAGTCTACTTAATCGCTATCGGCGTATCGGATAGGTCCACTTATACCTCACCGACGAACCGGATGAGTCCACTTGCATACTTAAAGTATTTATAAATCTCTTTAAACATTTAAAAGCAGCAATATCATGTACTCAACATATCACTGAAATAATTAATATGAATTTCACTGAAACCATTAATAACAATCACTTTCAATAACATTTCAAAAATAACCAGTCAAATATTTGGGCTCAAATTCAGAAAGGTAGCAGTTCGTAAAGACATTCTAGCATAATTGCCAATCTAGTATGTATAGAAAAACTCTTACAGAAATCCAAGAATACGGAATTATCCGAATTTATAGGGTGTCAATTCATAAATAAACATTTCACAGACAATGCTATATTCAAATGCTAAAATATCGGTTTTCAAATAATAAGGCAGTCATTTGCCCATAAAACTTATAAAATATAGATTCGGACGGAAATATCACTATTTATTAAAACAGACTATTTTTCAGGAAGATGATGTCACTTACAGTTGCTCATCTGATATGATTCATCAGAACCATATATAGGTTTGGACCTTCAAAATGGACTAAGAGATTTAAGGTTTAGAGTCCCTAAGCTTTACTTTGTACGGTTAATGCTCTCGCCTTTTTATTTTCTTTAGAGGAACTAACCCTTGTCGGATGGTCAAGCCCTTTGAAATTGCCGACTAAATGGCAGAAGTAAAAATTATATAAGCGAAAGAAGACCTCATTACTAGGCTATTAAAAAGGGATGGTCGGAGAAGGACTACTCCAAGAGAAACATCGAAGCGTGTTTTCTTGTTACCCTCAAAACTCATACGTATATAAAGGATATAAGGGAGAACTTTTTTTTTTTTTTTTAATAGCACCTTATCAAAAGAGGTGTCAATGGAGAATGGCATGGGGCACATATTAAGGCACGTAAAAGGTTAAACTTTTCCTTTCGAAAAGTTAAAAAAGGAAAAGATGGTGGACCCAAGGTCCACCCAAATTGAAATGGTTTGTTCGTATATTTAATAATATTTTGGCTTTAGAAGTATTTTAAGAAAGGATAAAAGAATGGTCTCTATGGTGTATTATTATCACAACGAACTTTTACTCAAAATTATTTCTGGATATATATGTTTAATATATTATTATTATTATTTATATTATTATTATTATTATTATTATTATTATTATTATTATACTATTACTATTATTATTATTACTATTATTATTATTAAATATTATTGATATTATGATTATTATTATTGATTGATATTACTTTTATTTTTATTTATTTATTTTTATTTTTTATTTTTTATGGATTATTACAGTTATACTTTTCAAGTAGGAGTTGGACATGGGTCTCAAAAGTAGTCTCATACTTATCAAATAGGGTACCCATCATACTTTGAGCTATAACAAAAGATTGAAGAAAGCATAGACACATTATCCACTTGCAAACCCCAGTCACCTCTGCTGCTTGCAAACCCTAGCCACCTTCATCTATTGCGAACCCCAACCTTCTACGCCTCCTCCATGCTAAGCCTTCACCATTTTGCAAAGTTATCTTTGCTCAAAGTCGCCTTCATCGCTGCTCAAAGGCACCGGTTGTAACCCTTTTGCTTGCCTCGACCGCAAAGGCAACCACCGGAGTGCATCGAGGGTAATGATTTTTTAGCAGATTTCAGCGTTTCTTCCTTGGATCTGAGTTTTCTTATCAGCTCTGAGCTTTCTTATCAGCTCTGAGCTTTCCTTAGATTTATCATTTTTTTCCTTTTTATTCCCTTTTTGTTTCTCCTCTCTTTTTCTTTTTTCCCCTCTCCTCTCTTGTCCTCTCTTGTTTCTACTGTTTTCTTTTGTTTTCTTTTATCATTTTTTTCTAAGCTTTATTCCTCTTTGTTTTCTCCTACCTTAGATTTTTCTCCTTCTTCTTCTTTCATCCCTCTCCCTTCTTTCTTCTCTCTCCCTTCTCTACCCCATTCCTTTCTCTGTTTCTCTTTTTGTTTTAGTTTCCAGGGAGTGAGAGAGAACTAGAAAGAGAGAGAACTCCTTGGTGATTGGCTAAGGATGGGGATCCCTCTCCCCCTCCCCTGCCCCTTTCCTCCTCCTTTCATTTTTCATATTTTCTCTTCATTCCCATCCTCTCTCTTGTGCCATCTCTTTCATCCCTCGTTCTCGTCTTGGCTTCTGCCTTCTTCTTGACGCCTCTCTTTTTGTCCTTGTCTCATCCTCCCCAACTAGTTTAATGCCTAAGTTGGGGTGTGCCCTTGGCTTTGACACCATATCGTGGATTTCCTTAGGTCCTCAGGGTTTCTTCTAAGGATTAGAAAATCCTTGTATGAAGCTACTATAGGTTAACGTTTAAGATTAGACTTTTCATTGGGAACCTTGTGGCGGAAGTCGGAGTTCCTTTAGGGTTCTAATTTTCTTGTTTGTCGCCTAGTAGAATTTTTGGGAAGATAACTATGATTTTCTCTCCTCTTTTGTGCTCCTCTTGGTCCTCTCATGTCCTTACTCTAGCATTTTGTTGTCTTTGACCACCTTTCCTGGTCTTTTCCCTCTTGATATTTTTTGTCCTTTTGATGGGTCACGGTTGCAGCACTAGCACCCTAGCTACGGACTGGTGTAGGTTGTTGATTGTCACAACTATATGGACATCGTTGATAGGGATGCACACTCTTGGGGCTACTTGTTGGAAGTTGGAGCTCGGAAGTTTTGTTTTGAGAAGATGAGGCTTTTGTGAGTTTTTTTAATAGAGAGAGAGAGAGAGAGAGAGAGAGAGAGAGAGAGAGAGAGAGAGAGAGAGAGAGAGAGAGGACCCACTTTCTAATACTGAGCCATTTCTTGAAAGGGGCTTTAGGATTGTGGGGCTTTGCAAGAATGGGAACGCAAAACTCAATTTTGAACATTGCTCTCTCAGATATCAGCTCTGCCACATATCTTGCATATATATATATATATATATATATATATATATATATATATATATATATATATATATATATATATATATATATATATATATATATATATATATATATATATATATATATTGTGTGTGTATGTGTCCGCTCATGTGTGTGGTTGTTTGTAGGCATGTGGAAAGACCATAATTTCTTCACAAGCCTTGGGGTTAAATAAGATTTTAGGAATGCTTTATTATAAAAAAGATGAAAATTTACCCACACAATGATTCTAAGCATCAAAATATTAATTATTTGCGTGTGCACGTTCGTGTGTGTACATGCATACGTGCATAATTATACACATATACATAACTTATCGAGTTGATGCGTAAGGCACATCCTCTTCTTCCTTTTCCCTTTTTTTTTTTTTGTGTTTTTTTGGTTAAGGCTGCAGTTTGTATAGAGTCGAGGCTCTAAACAATCAAAGTAATGTGTAAATTTTATAGTGTCAAGAAATGTGGTTTCCATATTGCAAATCTTTGTGATAGCCTTAAAATATATTCTCATATTTAATTATAAATGTTAAAGCTTCAAAAATAGTGTAGATTGAGTAGATTTATAAAAACTTAAAAAGTCTTGAAAATTGACTGTCCAAAGATGTGATACAAGATGCACTATATCATTCTGCTTTATTAAGGGTCATACCCCTAGTCAGGTTATGTTCCTATATTTTTTCTCACTACTCCACTCAAACTAACTTATATCTTCTAATAGGTGTTGTACTGGGTTTGCGTCATCCAAGGTCAACTCATTTAAGTCTACATTTTCTCCTCTTATCGCCTATTAGTGCCACACCTAAATTCTCCTTAATAAATTTTCTTCGAATTCTATCGCTTATTGTCTTGTCACTCATTCATCTCAACATCCTCATCTCATCTACACTCAATCTATAGTTATGTTGTTTCTTGAATGTCTAACATTTTGCCCCATAACAGCAAAGTTGGACTCACAACTATCATTTAGAACTTGCCCTTCAGTTTCATTGGTACGTGGTACTTACATAAAAAACTCATGTTGTATATCTTTACTTTGCTCTTCCTCATTTTTTCTTTTTTCTAGATTATCGATCCAAGATATCGAAAATGAACTCTTTTTTATATTTCTTTACTATCAATATGGAACTATTTCAGTGTCCATTTAAAAAATATTAACTTCCTCGTATTTGCCCCTATGATAATTAAGGGATTGTATGCAATGAGACCATTTACCTTTAATACAAGTGGCCACAATTACTTACAACCATTCGATGTGAAATTTCACATCTTTATTTGTCACAAAGTTCGAAAAAATTTCTTTTGAAGTTTGAGCTTGATCAATAAAATAATTGCAGTCACGTAATTATACATCCAATGGTCAAGATCAGTGTTTAAAAACTTGGTGATCCAATCCGAAATCGGCCGATCCAGATGGAGTATCAGCCGGACCATTCGTTATCTATCTACAAAATAGGATCCGGCTATTTTTTACTAGAAATCTCATGAAATCGATTGATGACATCAGGAACCGGTGCCGTGACATCACTAATCAAACACATCATCAGTCATGACATCACATTTTCCACCTTTTGACCGACATTTTTTAGACACATCAACAATGATGATGTCATATTATCGACCTTTTGACCTACTTTTTTTTCTCTTTAAAAAAGATACGTGGTGTACTACCACCAAAAAGTGATTTTCCACCTTTTAACTTACACTCTTTTTTTGTTAAAAAAAACGTGGTAAAACTACTG